>NC_137871.1:34958115-35028115 GCF_963924005.1 Protomyctophum bolini
GTTCCTTTCCCCTCCATCAAGACCGACACTATTTAATCCTCTTATCTTACATAACTGACAGTGTTATTTTTATATTAATAATTGTTATAAATGTTTTTTGTGAAATTATCAGTGGAAGTTGCTCAGTGGCGTTTTGAAGCACCCGGTAGAAACCGTCCACTTCCGCGTTTTTTTTCTCGATTTGGACACCAATCTTGGTGTCCAAAATGCGGAAGTGCAAACAGGCGCTCAATGTTAAACCCCAGTTGCTGCACAGGGTTTCCTCGTCATAGCTCCACGGGTCCGCCTGCAGTCCCCGTTCTTACCACTAGGGCAGAGCGCCTCAACGTTGGAGAGCTTCACTGGGAGCTTTGCGTGGGAAGGGCTTTCAGTCTGAATAATGAAGTGAAAGTGAGCGTCAGGCTACCATGTTCTTACATTCAGGGTGTTCATAAGGCAGCCAGTGGTGCTTCTTGTAGTGGTACTCAAGGTGCGAGTCGCGGCACTCCTCCTCCCGCGGATCGCTGTAGATGTCCTCGCACTCCTGAGTGTTGCACATCTGGAACCGGGAGTCGGTCCCGACACAGGAGCGGCCTCCGTTAGCCGGCCTGGAGTGGAGAGAGAGAGGGAGGGGAAAAAAAGAATGGGTTAAATGAACGTTTAACCCATTTTGGAGGGCGGGAACCCCTTTTGGCGTTAGCATTATGTTATGCTTTAGCTATTGAAAAATAGCAGATCTACAAGCTCATAGCGTGCCACCGAGTGGCGCACTACGAGCTTGTAGGTCTGTTATTTTTGAAAAATCGAAGACTGTCAGGATGTAGAAGACATTTTTAGACTCTGATCTCAGGTCAAAATGGGTTCAAATAAATTAATCAAGTAACAGAAAGAATCACAGCCCCCTCACGCATCATTAGAAGGGCATTCTAATGTGTGATCACTCATTTACTGCCCGATTTACCACACACACACACACACACACACACACACACACACACACACACACACACACACACACACACACACACACACGCACACACACACTCTTACTTTGGATTGTCACAGTTGCGTTCACGGAACTGCACCCCTCCCCCACAGGAGCGGGAGCACTGGCCAAACTCACTCCATGGACCCCAGTTGCCGTCCTGCTTGATGATGTCAGGGGTCAACCAGATGCAGTGACCTTTGAAGCAGTGCTGTCATTGGACAAGAAACACATTGCGTTTCAGTGAGTATGCAATACGTACATTCTTTAGACCAGGGAATCAGGGATTGTCCCCATCACGTTTTTTTTTTGTGCTCCCGATCCGATTCTGATCATTTGATTTGGAGTATCTTCCGATACCGATTTTTCCCGATCCAATATTTATATTTTTTATAGAGAACAGTTATCCCATATCACAATAGTATAATATCCAGAATCACAGACAATATCCAGTCTAATATCATGATATGGATATAATATTGATAATGAATTGCAATTTTATAATGAATTGCATTTTTATAGCGCTTTTCCAAGTTCTCAAAGCGCTTTACAGTGGTTCATTCATTCATACATTGGGAGGTGAAGCGGCGAACAGTCGACGCCAGCGTCCTCACTTCCCACATTCACACAACAACGGTGGCGAGCTGAGTTCACACCGACCGACTCACTGGAGGCAATGTGGGGTTCAGTGTCTTGCCAAAGGACACTTCGACATGTGGACAGGAGGAGGAGCCGGGATTCGAACCGCCGACCCAGGGATCATTGGACGACCTGCTGAGCCACGATACCAGGGATACTAGGGATCACTTTTCTTTGCTCCTGATCCGATTCCGAACATTTGAAAATGACGTGATCGGCCCCGATTTCCCATCACCTACTTTAGACCAGTGGTTCTCTAATGTCCACCAACAATCTGAAAATATTTTGTGCAAGGGACCCCCATACAAGTTTTGTGTTTACTCAAATGTTTAAAAATATATATTCCACATTCTTCATGCTTTTCGAAAATAGCACATCCATTATGCTCTTCCAGAGCCCACTTTTCCACCAAAATAACGTTGGTTCTAGAACTGGTTCCATTCTAGGTTCTTGGAACCTTTGTGCCATCATGGAATGGGGCATGGGCTGCCATTTCAAGTTCCGAACTAACGTTTAGGGTCCTGAACCACTTCATGTTTGCAGTGGAAACACTCTGAACTGGTTCAATATTAGGCGGGGGGAAAACAGAACAGAACCGGTTCAACCGGTTCAACCCTTGTGTCTTCCAGACACAAGGGTCTCACACCCAGTTATTTGTTTTTAAAGCGACAAAAAAAGCGCCCGTCACTACCTTCCCGTTCCCACACATGGTGCCGTCGATGGGTGGTCCTTTCTTGGTCTTGCAGAAGAAGGGGTTGTCGGGATGGCTGCACCACAGCTGCTTGCATGGGTCGAAGCTGCGGTACTGTGGACGCACAGAGGCACTCGTTCTTATATACGCACACAACATACAGGATTCCACAATAGACACTCTCCCTTGCTTGGACTCAGATACATGGAGGCGTTCATAAACATTCTCCACCTGACCTTAGATCTAAGGCTAACAGAACTAGTACGGTAGGACCAGAGCCATAGAGCAAGACAGAGTTACGACAACTCCGTTCACTTCATGGGGCTTCAGTCCAATGGCTTCAGTTCTACATAGACTTCTACTGCCGAAGAGCATATAGCAAACAGTGACAAAGTCCTGAACCGGAAGTCGGCAGAATGCACGGGACTCAGGCAACAGCCCAGCTTTAATGATCTTAAATCCCTTTATTTTAGATTGTTTTATAGTAATAGAGACTTTAGTTGTTACTGTACAATACTTTAAAGCAGTTGTCATGTTGCACACATGCTTAAAATAGCTATTATTTGCGCCGCCCTCGTTGAAAACAATGTATTTCTAACTCCAGTTTGTTTACTGTCCTGCAGGCTACATGAACAGTGCTCGAGCGCTCCGTTTTCTGCCCCCTCAATGCCGAAACTCTGTCTTACTCTATGGCTCTGGGTAGGATGCCATCTTACTCTATGGCTCTGGGTAGGATGCCATCTTACTCTATGGCTATGGGTAGGATGCCATCTTACTCTATGGCTCTGGGTAGGATGCCATCTTACTCTATGGCTCTGGGTAGGATGCCATCTTACTCTATGGCTATGGGTAGGATGCCATCTTACTCTATGGCTCTGGGTAGGACAAAAGGTTAAGATGGCAGCCATTAGATGCCATCTCGGCAGTCAATAGCATCCGTACCTGTTCATCTACTTGTATAGACTGTATACAACTGTCAAAAGTGTTATCTTTTTGTTTTTCTCTCGTCTAAAAAACTTAGCATGAAGAAAAATGTGACGTCAAGACAATTGTAAAAAGCGTCGTGTAGGGATATTTTCTATTGGCCGTTAAGTCAAATGTCTTGGATATCCTGTGCTTAATAAAACAAACTTTATGTTTACAGAAATCACTACCACATCTGTCGAAAATGAGTCAATGACCAAAAAGACAGTAGAGCGCGATGAGACTAGACATGGGCATCGGGGAGTAGAATAGATAGAGATACAACATATAAATACAAAACCAAATTCATCCACAACAACAACAACAACAACAAAAGCATTGCTTGGCGCCGGGCCTTTGTTGCGCTCACTGCCGTTTACTCCACTCCATAAAAAACACACACCGATCATGCAAACCAAAAACCAAAAGATGACAAGAGAGACGCGCTCTCCAAAGATGAGACAGCCTGCCGTTCAGTCGAGTCACAGGGGAGACTAGAGGTCAGAGGAGAGGTCGAAAGGTCAAACAGTGGGGTCTCAGGGACCTCTAAAGATGCCCTCAGACATCGAGAACTATCATCAATCGCCCCTTCCTTTGCCTTGTAAACCGTTAAATGCCACACTAATATCTTTATAGTGACCACTGTCTAAAGGGACAACGTATGCCCTCCTCCCTGGTTCCCCAAGACCTCCAGGTCCACCGTGACCCCCCGTTCACCTCTACAGGTCAGAGGTCAAGTCAGTATATCGATGGCCACATTGCGGTAGGTAGGTACGTCGGTAGGTAGGTAGGTAGGCACCGATGGCACCAGACTGTCTGAAGGATCCTAAAAGTCGCAGTGAAACATCACGCTCTGGGGTTTTATACCCAACCGTTTGTGGCTGGGACAACATGTATATGACAATGTATAGCACTTCTGCATGGCTGAATAATGGCACAATGATTAAAGCCAGATTTGTAGGATGATAATTATGGGTCGTGTTGGTCTTTCAAGCCCATCTATCTCTTCAACGACCTTGAAAAGACCGACGGAGCAGACCGAGAAGGGCATTCGACCGATCATGACACATGACAGCCATTCACCAAATGTTATGAATTTCCATTTCTAAGTAGCTATAGCTATCTAGGAGGCTTTGACTAATTTGGTTGCAGTTAAGGTTATTTGTGTGGCTGCAGAGGGCGCAGGCAGAAAACGTGTCTTGAGAGACTATGTCAAACTGTCACACTGACCAGAGATACGTGACCAGAGACACGTGACCAGAGACACGTGACCAGAGATACGTGACCAGAGACACGTGACCAGAGACAACGTGCAGCATTTTAGAATCCTCCAGAGCACACAGACGTCAAAGTGGGGGGGGGGGGGGGGGGACGACAAACGGGACAGAAGAAGAAGACGACACAGAGTAACGACACGAGGTAAAGCATAAAACACAAAGGAAACAACACGTTGTTACACGGCATGTTCAAGACGACAATATCAACATTGTTCCAAGGATAAAACAAAACAGAACGAGAGGATGATGAAAGAAAGCGTCCACAAAGCGTCTTCGCGGGGGGAGGTTTTGGTGGAGTACCTTACCTGTGGTCCTGCCTGGCTGGTCTTTAGTAGCTGAGGGGAGAATTAGAGGGTAATCTAGCAATATGCGTGCAAAGCCCCACCACAATAAAGCCCCCCCCTCTGACAACCAAGCGACAGCTCGTCAACAGCGTGCCACGGTGGCCCTCACTCACTGTCACAAAGGAGGTGAGGGTGAAAGAAGTAGCGGTTTTTCGGATGTTATCAGATGATTTCATCTCCGTCATCGGCCCTTATCAACACCATGCAATGCAGCCAGTATGGACATTTCCTACATATTGACGTTTTTGTTGTCGGCCATTGTGTCCGACGTGGCGTCGGTCTAACCCTAACCCCACAGCACGCCACTCTACACATCCACAGAGCCTCCGTGGGACACTGACCCATTGTCAATCGTATAGCCCGCCTCTTGTTAGGGCGGAGTTGTTGCATAGCGCGGTTTCGCGATGTTTGCGCTTCAGCGGCAGTAATTTCACTTCCGCGTTTCCTAGCTGCATACTCGCGGTATAGGCAGAATGTAGGAAGCAACATTCTAAATCCTACACGGGTTGTGCTTATAACCACGTCCCGCTTCTGTGGCCAACGCGGAAGTGCTTCTCGCCTACAACAACTGTGGACTAGACCTAAATATAACTCTATGGACTAGACCGCGACGGACGGAGGCCCGCCGTCTCAAGTGAACTTGAGCCACGTGAGACACAACCAAGCGAGCTGAAGCGAGGGAGTTGCCGTGTGGAACGTTGCGAACGTTCGCTTAGCGCCGACTCAGCCCCGTTGGAGTTGTGACCCGATAGACGGAGAATAGTAAATCATGTTCTGGTGAGAGCGTTTTCCCCCCGACTGCCACACAAAGTGGCTACTGGCCAATCACAGCGAGTCCATCCACACTGGCCAGTCACAGCACGTCCTTGCACAAGGAACGCATTGAAGGACGCATGTAGGAGATGTCCATATGGCCTCCATCGCATGGTCCTGATAAGACCATGCTGGTGATTATCGGTCGATAACATTCGAAGCGGGTGAAAGAAGAAGATTTAAGCTGCTCAGTGCCCAGTGCCAAGATGCTGCTGGGGGATGTAGGGGCCACTAGGGGGCGCTCTCATCTAGACACGGAAGAAGTTAATTTAAAGTCCGAGAGTGTTGCATGAACAGAACCGAATGGGACCCTCTGGGCAGCGGTGCAAAACCTACTCCATTTTATTTTACTTCAGTAAAAGTATCAATGCTGCAATGTAGAAGTTACTCTGTTGCAAGTAAGTCTGCTATAAAAAAAATGCAATGATTACAAAAGTATTGTTATGAAAATGTACCAAAAGTACTAATCATGCAGAATGTCCCATTTCAAGTTTCAAATGTATAAAATGCATTAAAATAATCATTTGAAAATAGCAGATCTAAAAGCTCTACAATGCGTCGCGATGAGCTTGTAGATCGGCTATTTTCAAATGGCCAAAATATATAGAGGGCTAAAGTGGGTAATGTATGGTTCGTAATAATACTCACAATCTACAAAGTATCTATAGTAACTAAAGTTTAGAATAATTGTAGCGGAGAAACGGTACAATATTTGCCTCCGAGATGCAGTGGAGTAAGTAAGAAGTACAGTAAGATTGGATATACTCCAGTAAAGTAAACCACTAAATTGTACGTACTGCCATCTGGGTCCATTTGGTTCCATTTATACTTGCTCCGAATTAAACTTACACTGAGGATTTGACTGTGTGTGCATAGTATTGTGGCCCTTTTGTCTATGTCCTAGAAACATAATTAATTGCATTGTGTATGTTGCACTGTGTATGGAATGGATATGACACTGTGTGTGTGTGTGTGTGTGTGTGTGTGTGTGTGTGTGTGTGTGTGTGTGTGTGTGTGTGTGTGTGTGTGTGTGTGTGTGTGTGTGGGGCGTTATATATCAAGGAAATTGACTATCAAAGTAGACTATCAAAACCAATTACCTGCTTTTAAGCAAGATGTCAAATCCCACAGAGGCCGAGAGAGGAAAGCAGAAGACATCAGAAGGATGTGAACAGGCTGTGTATGTAAAGATTCTCAATTCATTACATATGGACAGAGAGCGAGAGAGAGCGTAGAGTCAGTGCTGGCTTCAAATCACTCGGGCAAACGTTCTTCAGTCTATGGTAAAGAGAAATGTCAATCTGGCTTTTTCTTTTTATATATAAGTGTCAGTTTCGATTCAAAGTGAGTTATAAAAGCCCAATTCATGGTGAGATTGAGAGAAGCCGCTAGGGATTGGCCATGAGCAGACGACAGTACAGACGGGCCATTTGAGACACTTCACACGTCCTGCCGTCGGCAAGACAGACAGACAGTGGACTGTCAGTAAATTGTCAGGACATTGTCAGTGATAATTGTTTTGTAAAGCAGTGGTTCTCAAACTTGTTCATGTCAAGGACCCCCCAAATTGACATCCATCAGCCTGCGGACCCCTATTTGTACACCTTTGGCAGTGATTTCCCAACCGTTTTCATTTCAAGGACCCCCCCCCCCCCCGGTTTGACATGTATTAACCCATTCTGAACGGGAACCCATTTTGGTGTTGGCATCATGTCGTGCTTTAGCTATTGAAAAATAGCAGATCCTACGAGCTTGTAGGTCTGCTATTTTTGAAAAATCGAAGAACGACTGACATTTTTTAGAATCTGATCTCAGGTCAGAATGGGTTAATCGGACCAGTGTGTGTCCAGTGGAAACCTCGTATGAATCTGATCTCAGGTCAGAATGGGTTAAGCTACCGGACGCCCATTTTTAACGGCATTTCTATCTCTGGGACCCCCGATTTATATTGTGAAATCAATGTTAATTTAACTCTGAGAGTGCACAAATGGAACCAATGTGTCCCGTCAGGGTCCATTTGGTTCCATTTGTACACTCTCAGAGTTACAGTCCCATAAGGTCATTTGGTTCCAACTATCATTTTTCTGGGGACCCCCTGGAACTCCCTCAAGGACCCCTGGGGGTCCCCGGACCCCACTTTGAGAACCACTGATGTAAATGCTATTCAGATTCAGATTTGTTTTTTTACAATGAAAATAAGTGTCGACACTTGTTTTCAGTAATAAAAGAGAAGAATTAGCAAGGCTAAAACAGGGAATAGAACCTTTTGGAGAAAGAAAACTAGTACTAGTATAAAATGCAGGAAAAGTAGAGAAAAAGTGTTGGAATGGCACATCTGTATACCGGTATGACTGCTTCTATAGTTAGTAGATGAGTGAGTGAATGTTAGTAAGTAGACGCTAGCAATTTGGATGCTACAGTATAGTGTTCTGCGAGTGTTTTCTCATGCCAATAATTAAATGAAGCCTCATTTGATTTGAACTGAACTGGGAGGAGACTTAATAATTAAGGGAGGTCTTACCGCCGTGCACATGGTGTAGCCCACGCCGAAGTCGAAGCGACACTGTTCGTTCATGGAGTAGTGCAGCCCGGGGAGCTGGGGCAGCGACGGCCAGTTGTGGTCAAACGGATCGTCCCGGAGACAGTCATAGGAGCTGCATTATAGGAGGAGGAGGAGAGCAGTGTTGATTTCGTCGACTGATAGTAAGACAAAGAATGTTTCGTCGACTACCTTTTTTCCTGACGATAACTACATGGAAACTGACTGTCGTATCTTAGAAATGGCATAATTAAAGACACCGTTCTAAACTATAGAGAAAGGATGGAGCTCTCTAAAGCAAACTTGTAGAGTAGTGAAAACCTTGTCATCAGATGATCAGATGAAGAACGCAGGCAGAGAGATTTCCTCGGAGTGTGATGTGTACCATTTATTGAAACCAAGACAAAGACAGAGAGAGCTTCGCCGTGACCATGCCGGACCACACAGACTGCCTGACCGCTGGAAGTGGCCAGTCAGCTAAGACTAAATTAAAAGCTTAAGCTATGATGAGTAAAACTAATATATTGACATTTCAGATTTAACCAAGCATCTCGTTAGTGACTATAGTCACTACCCAGGGCAAGGAAGGACACTACACTACACAGGCAGCCGTTCTCAAGTAGACGGTTTATTCCTCTCAGATCAAGGAATAATTAACAATAATATTACTTTACACAGATAACTCTCCACTCTTCTTTGGGTGTTTGTGGAGACGACTGATTTAAATTTCGAGGTCAGGTCTAAATGGGTTGAATCAGTCATCCTCCATCTCACATACGGTATACTTGAGTAATTGTACTTGAGTAAATGCGTCGCCACCTGCAGGCTGTCCTGAGGCCTGCAGGCCGCCCGCTGCACAGGCTTATTGCTCCGTGTGTGTACGTGACTGCAGGTGTGGCCCGGCCGCCGCTGCCGCTGTGCTGTCACTGTCACTTATGTAATACTCTGTCAAGTTTATTATATCTGCTGCGTTCTAACTGCCTCACTCTCCACTGCTATTTTTACACCACGCACGCGCCATATGAATCTATCATGTGCCTTTTTATGCATATACATTTCACACACGGCTCATATTGATGTAACACCAGTTATATGTTATTCTTTGGTTTCTTTCTTTCTTCTATTTCTCTCTCTCTCCACCTTTCTTTGACGGAGCTCGCCTCGTAACGAGAAAGAATCTCACGAATGCTGGGTGCACACGGGGGCTGACTGACACATGTACTGTACGTACTGTATGCCCCCCTGGTGGGGCATACTGTACAGTACTGTACAGTACATGTGGAGCAGTAGCCCCCACATCCGTGTGTAGGTCGTATCATAGGTCGTATGTCTTACTGTATGTATCGTCCCAGTTCTTGCATGCTGGATCTGGACCAATTGAAAAGTGTGTGTGTGTGTGTGTGTGTGTGTGTGTGTGTGTGTGTGTGTGTGTGTGCGTGTGTTGCGTGCGTGCGTGAGTGCGTGCGTGCTTACTGCAGGTATCGTTCCAGTTCCTGCATGCTGCAACGGGACCAGTGGAAGCGGTGGAAAGCAGCTTGCACCAACGGGGCCATGATGCTCCCCATGTGCACCTCATCTCCACAGCGGTTCCCCTGCCCGTCGTGCTCCATGCCCAGACTGGACACAGGGAGGAGAGGAGAGGGACACAGGGAGGCGGAGAGGAGAGGAGAGGAGAGGGACACGGGGAGACGGTGGAGGGGAGACGGACGGAGGAGATTAAGACAGGTATAGGAGTGTGATTTATTTACCCCGCCACATGTAGCGAGTGTTGCGTCACTATAGTATATTATTGAGAAGACTTGAATCCAGCGCTAAACTTACACGTGTCCCGTCTCGTGTGCGACCACAAAGGCCGAGGAGAAGCCGTCCTCATGGTTCAGAGTACAACTCCTCACTGCATGGCACATACCTGTCACTGGAGCGTAACCTAGGCAACCAGAGAGAGAGAGAGAGAGAGAGAGAGAGAGAGAGAATGTCTTTTATGCATTTCCCAGTGTTTTCTTGTGCTAATAAACCAATGTGGACAGATTGCTGTAACTGACGCTCACGGCATCCTAAAGCATCATTAAATGCTGTCAAAAGAACAGATCTACAAGCTATCCAAGTGTCGTATCGCATAGTGTCGTAGCGCATCGTTAGCCTGTCTGTCCCATGCTGGGTTCCTTACAGTCGTAGAGTTGCGGTGCTGTTCGCTCTGCCTTATTGATTTTTCCGATGCTGAAGGCTGAGCGCAAGGGCAGATGAAGGGTTGCTGCATAGCTGCTATAGGCCACTATAGCCTTAAGTATCCTGTCCCCTGGCTGCTATAGGCCACTATAGCCTTAAGTATCCTGTCCCCTGGCTGCTATAGGCCACTATAGCCTTTAGTGTCCTGACCCCTGGCTGCTATAGGCCACTATAGCCTTTAGTATCCTGTCCCCTGGCTGCTATAGGCCACTATAGCCTTTAGTATCCTGTCCCCTGGCTGCTATAGGCCACTATAGCCTTTAGTATCCTGTCCCCTGGCTGCTATAGGCCACTATAGCCTTTAGTATCCTGTCCCCTGGCTGCTATAGGCCCCTAGCCTTTAGTGTCCTGTCCCCTGGCTGCTATAGGCCCCTATAGCCTTTAGTATCCTGTCCCCTGGCTGCTATAGGCCCCTAGCCTTTAGTGTCCTGTCCCCTGGCTGCTAT
Organism: Protomyctophum bolini; assembly: GCF_963924005.1. NCBI lineage: Eukaryota > Metazoa > Chordata > Actinopteri > Myctophiformes > Myctophidae > Protomyctophum > Protomyctophum bolini. Next base: position 34,969,018 of record NC_137871.1, read on the forward strand.
AGGCCACTATAGCCTTTAGTGTCCTGTCCCCTGCATGCCGTGGGACAGACAGAGAGTAGCCTATAGGTCTGTGGTGGGACAGACAGAGAGTAGTCTATAGGTCTGTGGTGGGACAGACAGAGAGTAGCCTATAGGTCTGTGCCTCACCCTGCATGCCGGTGGGTCCTAAAGAGAGTAGGCTATAGGTCTGTGCCTCACCCTGCATGCCGTGGGGCAGACAGAGAGTAGCCTATAGGTCTGTGGTGGGACAGACAGAGAGTAGCCTATAGGTCTGTGCCTCACCCTGCATGCCGTGGGGCAGACAGAGAGTAGCCTATAGGTCTGTGGTGGGACAGACAGAGAGTAGCCTATAGGTCTGTGGTGGGACAGACAGAGAGTAGCCTATAGGTCTGTGGTGGGACAGACAGAGAGTAGCCTATAGGTCTGTGGTGGGACAGACAGAGAGTAGCCTATAGGTCTGTGCCTCACCCTGCATGCCGTGGGGCAGACAGAGAGTAGTCTATAGATCTGTGCCTCACCCTGCATGCCGGTGGGTCCTAAAGAGAGTAGTCTATAGGTCTGTGCCTCACCCTGCATGCCGGTGGGGCCAAACTCTTGCCGCGTGAGGAAGATGGCATGGTCGTGATGCTCCGTGTCGCCCTTGTCTTGTTTCTGCTGCAGGAACGCCCATCGACACACGTTCTCCAAACTCTGCGATGGATTCCCCAGTTCAATCAGACTCATAGACTGGATGGGGGAGAGAGAGAGAGAGAGAGAGAGAGAGAGAGAGAGAGAGAGAGAGAGAGAGAGAGAGAGGTGGTTGGGAAAGTATTAGAGGAGAGATTTGGTTTTGATGGTGAAGTGTTTGGCTCAACTACAACCTGTAGGGGGCAGTGTTAAGATAACAATCAATTTGTCAAGACCTGCACCTGCACATTGTTGAGCTGGTGTCTAGACACAAACCCACATAGACACATGTATACAAGATTAACAAGAAACAAGAAATTGCAGTAATTTAGTGACAGGTCTTTTTTGTTTTGTTTTTTTACTTTATCGCTGCATGATTGCAGTAAAGCTCCCTAACAATCATCAATAAAATCCAAAACACAGACAGATATAGTTATTTGCTTATTGTATTGGCTTATCACAGCGGCTGTCAACCTTCTTCTGGATCGGGGCCAAGTTGAAAAGCGTCCGTGGCCAATCACCAATCTGCCCTCTTAACACGACAGCCAAGCGTCACATGGGTGGGCCAAACTGGGCCATTTATACAATTTGTGTTTATACTGGTGCTATAAAATCTTAGTGTTTTGTCATACATACTTCTACTGCCCCCACTGGTGGGGCATATGTACTTCTACTGCCCCCACTGGTGGGGCATATGTACTTCTACTGCCCCCACTGGTGGGGCATATGTACTTCTACTGCCCCCCACTGGTGGGGCATATGTACTTCTACTGCCCCCACTGGTGGGGCATATGTACTTCTACTGCCCCCACTGGTGGGGCATATGTACTTCTACTGCCCCCACCAGTGGGGCATATGTACTTCTACTGCCCCACATCTGTGGAATGCCCTCGCTAAGCAACACAGTCATACTGTCGCTTTAAAACATGGACGTAAAATGTACCTTTTTATAATCTTTTCTTATTTTTTATCTATGCCTTGATTTCACTCACGTTTTTAATCAACCCATTTTTGAGTGGTGCAACCACTACAACCAGCAATGTCCGTGTACCTGTTTGTGTACCTGTTTGTTTGTGCGTGTACCTGTTTGTGTACCTGTTTGTTTGTGTACCTGCATGAGGTACACAAACAAACACAAAAAAAGTACACAAGCAGTAGGGGGCGCCAGAAACAGAGAGAGGGGTAGTGCTGTGTCTCTAATGAGAGAGAGAGAGAGAGAGAGGGGGGGGGGGGGGGGGGGAAATTGCAACACTCAGTGTGTGATTTTTATTATTATTATATATTTTTTACCCCTAGTAGGATCTTACAGTATGTTGTTTCTTTGCTGATTTATGCCATTGTGTTTAAACCCTGTAACAATTCTCCACATCTCACTTCTATCCGTCTTTGTACATATACTGTTTCACAGTACACACAGGCGTGCGTGCGTGCGTGCGTGCCGGCTATTGTAAGTGAAGACATATGGCCTGCCTCTGCACAAATGATGGAGTGTGAATTCTGCACAAACTCCCTTGTGGTGTGTGTGTGTGTGTGTGTGTGTGTGTGTGTGTGTGTGTGTGTGTGTGTGTGTGTGTGCGCATTTGTGTGTGGTATTGGAGTAGAAAGAGTTGAGCAACAGTGTAAGCATTGATTGGACTTGTATGTGTTTATGTATGTTTGCATGTCTATATGTGCACCTACTGTATGTGTGCGTGCGTGCGCATGCGTGTGACATGGTCTATGATATTGAAGACTGGGTTCGAGTGCGTCACGTACTGTAAGGATCCATGTGTGTACTTATTTATATACATGTGTACGTGTGTGTGTGTGTGTGTGTCTATGTGCACGCGTGCACACATACGTATGTGCGTGTGCGCCTGCATTCAGGGTCACACAGCCAATCAGCAGGCTGTCTGGGTGCAGCTCTGTTGCCATGGTAATTGGGGATGATAGACAGCTGGAGCTCTGGTCGGAGCTGCATAGGGGTGGGGCCAGAATGACCAGTGTAGAAGTGTGTGTGTGGCTATCAGTCGAGGACCTGGCATATATAAGCACTTCATCTAGGAGGGAATATCTCAGCTGTTCTTTGCTAATATGACCCCAGGGAACAACTTGGGAACTATGAGAAATTCTCTATCCGGGAAGAAATACCCGAGAAATGACCACGCCTTTAAAAAAAAATAACCGCCACTTCAAACATGGCTCTATATCTTATAAAGCAGCGCAGGCTTTTCATATCAAGGCCCATAATGTATTCTGCATCTGAGCCACGGACCACCAATTTTACGACATTAACCTCTCAGGACCCAAAACTTAGAATATTTTGTTTGTCCACAATTCCGTGCTGTATTGATGTAAGTACCATTAGGAGAGATAACAGGCAAACGTTGATCAAAATAACTATTTCTTCTACATTCTCTAATTGTGTCAGACTTGAATGAAACTCCATTTGGTTTCACTTTACACTCGCAAGAGTTAAAGATATATAAGAGTACTAAGAGTCCATTTGGTTACCAACTCTCCATCATTTAGCTGGGGACCACCTGGAACCCCTTCAAAGACCACTGTTGGTACCCGGACCACTGGTTGAAAACCACCGTTCTAAAGTAAACCTAAGATGTTCTGTGGTGCTCAAGATATTCAGAATACTCATGTTTGAATACTCAATAGACCGTACACGGCAGTCATCTTGCCATTGAGTTAATGGCAGGTGGTGCAACTAGCTGCAATTTGCAAATTGACAGCCCACACATCCAAACAGAAAGGCCCAATCTAATTGTATTAAATTACGTCAAACTCATTCATGCATTGCAGCGGTATGAAAAGCGTGACATCTATCTGTCTTTCTATCTGCAAAGCTACTGTTATATGAGCTACAGTCCGGTTCTGTACGTCTGTTCCTCTCAGGTTTTCAAAGGTACCTTTCAAAACCTTTCAGGTGAAAGGTACCTCTGATCGGTGGGGGTTTAGTCTTAAGGGGTGTGTTTGTACTTTAGTTTGGAAGTGCTCGCTTTCAGTAAAGCAAAGTCCTGCTGCCTCCTGCATTATGTGCAAATTCAAAAGTTCAGAACAGGTGGCACGCAGGGCCGTTGATTGATATCCAACGAGCACTTCCAAACTCCAACACTGCACCAGCAAGGAATTTCTTGACAAAAGTAAGCTCATAACATGTCTACAGTGGATTTTGAAACAAACTAATAATAATAATAATAATATGTTTGGAGATTTATTTGGAAATTTACAGTGGAGATTTATTCTTATTGTAAAAAAAAGGGGGGGGGGAGGGGGGATCGTGACATCACGTGACATCAGCCCCCATATATGGTGCCCAGGTCATTGTGCATGCTGCTTCTCGCCCTCAGGCGTCTTACTGGTAGATCTGATATTTTTCAATAGCTAAAGTATAACATAATGCTTAATACCCCGTTCCCGTCCAGAATGGGTTAAAAAACAACAACGTATTCAGCCTCTGCCACAGTGTGTGTTTTGCCTGGAGGTGGTCCACAGGGCCCCTATGACTTCACGACACCTGTCAATCACACACCTGTCAATCACACACCTGGGAAACCCCCCCCCCCCCCCCTTTTTTTTCTTTTTAAGTTGTGCCCTCAAACCCTCCGAGGGCACACGTTGCACAAGATAAATATTCACAGCCACTGCTAGTGCTACAGAACGACTTCATCCTCCTCCTGGGGGAATGAAACACTGCTAGTGCTACAGAACGACTTCATCCTCCTCCTGGGGGAATGAAACACTGCTAGTGCTACAGAACGACTTCATCCTCCTCCTGGGGGAATGAAACACTGCTAGTGCTACAGAACGACTTCATCCTCCTCCTGGGGGAATGAAACACTGCTAGTGCTACAGAACGACTTCATCCTCCTCCTGGGGGAATGAAACACTGCTAGTGCTACAGAACCACTTCATCCTCCTCCTGGGGGAATGAAACACTGCTAGTGCTACAGAACCACTTCATCCTCCTCCTGGGGGAATGAAACACTGCTAGTGCTACAGAACCACTTCATCCTCCTCCTGGGGGAATGAAACACTGCTAGTGCTACAGAACGACTTCATCCTCCTCCTGGGGGAATGAAACACTGCTAGTGCTACAGAACGACTTCATCCTCCTCCTGGGGGAATGAAACACTGCTAGTGCTACAGAACGACTTCATCCTCCTCCTGGGGGAATGAAACACTGCTAGTGCTACAGAACCACTTCATCCTCCTCCTGGGGGAATGAAACACTGCTAGTGCTACAGAACGACTTCATCCTCCTCCTGGGGGAAGGAAACACTGCTAGTGCTACAGAACGACTTCATCCTCCTCCTGGGGGAATGAAACACTGCTAGTGCTACAGAACGACTTCATCCTCCTCCTGGGGGAATGAAACACTGCTAGTGCTACAGAACGACTTCATCCTCCTCCTGGGGGAATGAAACACTGCTAGTGCTACAGAACCACTTCATCCTCCTCCTGGGGGAATGAAACACTGCTAGTGCTACAGAACGACTTCATCCTCCTCCTGGGGGAATGAAACACTGCTAGTGCTACAGAACGACTTCATCCTCCTCCTGGGGGAATGAAACACTGCTAGTGCTACAGAACGACTTCATCCTCCTCCTCTGCTAGTGCTACAGAACGACTTCATCCTCCTCCTGGGGGAAGGAAACACTGGCAGACATCATATTTCAGCATGTGATCACTACTACTAATAATAATAATGCGATCACTATACTACTACTAATAATTATAATAATGATAATAATGCGATCACTACTACTAATAATAATAATGCGATCACTATACTACTACTAATAATTATAATAATAATAATAATGCGATCACTACTACTAATAATAATAATAATGCGATCACTACTACTACTAATAATAATAATGCGATCACTATACTACTACTAATAATTATAATAATAATAATAATAATGCGATCACTACTACTACTAATAATAATAATAATAATAATAATAATAATGCGATCACTACTAATAATAATAATAATAATAATGCGATCACTACTACTACTAATAATAATAATGCGATCACTATACTACTACTAATAATTATAATAATAATAATAATAATGCGATCACTACTAATAATAATAATGGGATCACTATACTACTACTAATAATTATAATAATAATAATAATGCGATCACTACTAATAATAATAATAATAATGCGATCACTATACTACTACTAATACTTATAATAATAATAATAATAATAATGCGATCACTACTACTAATAATAATAATAATAATGCGATCACTACTACTACTAATAATAATAATGCGATCACTTCTAGAGCAACATTAATTTCCATGCCTGAGGTTTATTCTCTCGTTCCCCCATTTGAGATCCTCATTGAACAACGATATGCTCAAGGCCATTCCTTTCATAGTGTTATAATAATATCAACGTGAATAAACAATGTCATGGACTATATAGGCATGCGGTGGAACGTAACTAAGTACATTTACTTAACCCATTTAGACTTGAGGCTAAATTAAAAAATAACTAAAATAAAGGCTTCTGAATCCTAACTATGTCAGTGCGGTGCTCAACCTTTTTCATGTCAAGGACCGCCAGAATTATCTGTATTTGTCTGCGGACCCCCATCTGAAAATATGTTGTTCAAGGGACCCCCCCCCCCCCCCCCCCCCCAGAAGGAAATATGTTGTTCAAGGGACCCCCCCCCCATCTGAAAATATGTTGTTCCCCCCAGAAGCAAAGATTTGAGCTAAAAACATTTGCTCTGGCCCGGACAGCTCAACCGTCTGGGCACCTATAGGCTGCTGAGCCAGCCTGACGGCGTGCCGCGGGTTCGACTCCCGATCCCAACGGCCTTTGCCGCATGTCCTCCCCCCATCTCTCTACCCAGTTCCTGTCAGATTGTTTTCCTATCAATAAAGGCAGAAAAAGCCGAAAGATATCTTTAAAAAACATTTGCCCGCCCCCTTTCAGAACGAAGAGGGCACCAGGAAATAACAAAGCGGTGTGAGCTTATAGATTGGCTATAGTTTCACTACGTTTGAATTAGTTTCACCACAAGATTTGTAATGTGTAGCGGAGTGAAAGTCATGAGTTTGTAAATAAATAAAAAAATACAAAAAAGATTTGTTTTAAAAAGTAAACTTTTACTTCTATTCACGAGTTGCTCGAGTTAATTAATTGTAGAACACTTTCCCTGTGATTCGTGAGTTGCCCGAGTTATCTTTTCATTGTTTACCGGTAATCCACGGTTTTAAGTCATACGGGAAATCCACCGGACAGAATGGGATATGAGACACGTTTTGATGACCCAAAAAGGTCCGTCGCTCCGGCGTGCAAAGGGTTCTGGGAAATTGAGTCCCCATTGATCTCAGGTAAAAATGGGTTAATTACAGTACAGTATAGTCAAGTAAATGTACTCAGTTACTGTCCACTGTTTATGAATGATGGAGGGCTATCATTGAGTGTTTATCTGGGACCTGGACTTCCCATGATGCAGTGCTGCAGCAGCCCACAGGAGGAAGCAGGCTGATTGCATAACGGGCAGAGTATCTTCTGTACGTGTTCTTTGGTGCTGAACTGTGAAGGCGTGCGACTTTGAAAACACTCCCCTGGGACCGCGCATGCTTTTAGTTCCTATTTTGCTCAGCCCACTGGAATAACAGGCTTCAGGGCGTCAGAGTTCTTCTCAGTACGCGTGCGTGCGTGCATGTGTGCGTGTTTGTGTGTACGCACACAATGTACTGCATGTGTGTGTGTGCGGTGGTTTTCAAACCTTTTGCCAAACGCACAGGGGGGGGGGGGGGGGGGGGGGAGTAATTTAGTAAGAGACTAGCTTTGACTCTCATTGTAACGATGGAATGCGGAAGTGCTCATTCTATCTCAATGGGATAGTTCCAGCCATAGGAGCAATGTTTGGAACTATAGCCCATAGGCGCCCGCTGTGCGGCGAGATCAAAGCGTGTCGCTAATCTCCTACTCTCCACTCTGAGGGGGGGAGGTACGCAGATGCATAAAGTGAGTGGCAAAGTGAGTTTAACGTCCATTAACGCAGTGGTTCCCAAACTTTTTCATGTCAAGGTCCCCCAAAATGACACTAATTGGTTCCAAATAGACACACCACAGAGCTCTCTGCACCTTGGGGAGCCACTATGGAACATGTAAGCTGTGTGTGTAGTTTCCTATAGAGCCAACATGGCCGCTGTGTGTGTAGTTTCCTATAGAGCCAACATGGCCGCTGTGTGTGTAGTTTCCTACCTTGCCGTAGCCCAGCATGATGATCCTCACCAACACCACGTTGATTCTGGCTCCCAGAGACTGGTCGTGATAGATCTCATTCACCTACAGAACACACACACACACGCACACGCGCACACACACACACACACACACACACACACACACACACACACGCACACGTTCCATGTTAATGATTGTAGGAGCATGTCTCTCATTAATGCTAGACATGCTCTGATACTCCAAAGGACTACGCCAGGTTTCATTACCTAAATCCCAGCCTACAGGTGACTAATGCACATACCTAGATCTGTCCGGTGTACGCGTGCGTGCGTGTGTGGTAACTAATGTAGGCCTAGAGGTCTGTGAGGCACAAAATCATTACTATCAGATTAATAATGCAGCCCAATGCTTAACTCTGCTATAGGAGAGAGAGAGAGAGAGAGAGAGAGAGAGAGAGAGAGAGAGAGTATTGCTGAGAGAGGAGTTTCCTCTGGGTGTTTAGAATTGACCAATAAGGGTCCATTTTAAGGATGTAGCTGTGTAGCTATAGCAGCACATGGATGCCTGTAAATCCACAATATCCAGTACCACTATCTACTGTCTGTCTCCTGGCTCTTCCTATCCTATCTATCCAGTATCACTATCTACTGTCTGTCTCCTGGCTCTTCCTATCCTATCTATCCAGTATCACTATCTACTGTCTGTCTCCTGGCTCATCCTGTCCTATCTATCCAGTATCAGTATCTACTGTCTGTCTCCTGGCTCATCCTGTCCTATCTATCCAGTATCACTATCTACTGTCTGTCTCCTGGCTCTTCCTATCCTATCTATCCAGTATCACTATCTACTGTCTGTCTCCTGGCTCTTCCTATCCTATCTATCCAGTATCACTATCTACTGTCTGTCTCCTGGCTCTTCCTATCCTATCTATCCAGTATCACTATCTACTGTCTGTCTCCTGGCTCATCCTATCCTATCTATCCAGTATCACTATCTACTGTCTGTCTCCTGGCTCATCCTATCCTATCTATCCAGTATCAGTATCTACTGTCTGTCTCCTGGCTCTTCCTGTCCTATCTATCCAGTATCAGTATATCTACTGTCTGTCTCCTGGCTCATCCTATCCCATCTATCCAGTATCACTATCTACTGTCTGTCTCCTGGCTCATCCTATCCTATCTATCCAGTATCAGTATCTACTGTCTGTCTCCTGGCTCTTCCTATCCTATCTATCCAGTATCTACTGTCTGTCTCCTGGCTCTTCCTATCCTATCTATCCAGTACCAGTATCTACTGTCTGTCTCCTGGCTCATCCTATCCTATCTATCCAGTATCAGTATCTACTGTCTGTCTCCTGGCTCATCCTATCCTATCTATCCAGTATCACTATCTACTGTCTGTCTCCTGGCTCATCCTATCCTATCTATCCAGTATCACTATCTACTGTCTGTCTCCTGGCTCATCCTATCCTATCTATCCAGTATCACTATCTACTGTCTGTCTCCTGGCTCATCCTATCCCATCTATCCAGTATCACTATCTACTGTCTGTCTCCTGGCTCATCCTATCCCATCTATCCAGTATCACTATCTACTGTCTGTCTCCTGGCTCATCCTATCCTATCTATCCAGTATCACTATCTACTGTCTGTCTCCTGGCTCTTCCTGTCCTATCTATCCAGTATCAGTATCTACTGTCTGTCTCCTGGCTCTTCCTATCCTATCTATCCAGTATCAGTATCTACTGTCTGTCTCCTGGCTCTTCCTATCCTATCTATCCAGTATCTACTGTCTGTCTCCTGGCTCTTCCTGTCCTATCTATCCAGTATCACTATCTACTGTCTGTCTCCTGGCTCATCCTATCCCATCTATCCAGTATCACTATCTACTGTCTGTCTCCTGGCTCTTCCTGTCCTATCTATCCAGTATCAGTATCTACTGTCTGTCTCCTGGCTCTTCCTATCCTATCTATCCAGTATCAGTATCTACTGTCTGTCTCCTGGCTCTTCCTATCCTATCTATCCAGTATCTACTGTCTGTCTCCTGGCTCTTCCTATCCTATCTATCCAGTATCAGTATCTACTGTCTGTCTCCTGGCTCTTCCTATCCTATCTATCCAGTATCAGTATCTACTGTCTGTCTCCTGGCTCTTCCTATCCTATCTATCCAGTATCTACTGTCTGTCTCCTGGCTCTTCCTATCCTATCTATCCAGTATCAGTATCTACTGTCTGTCTCCTGGCTCTTCCTATCCTATCTATCCAGTATCAGTATCTACTGTCTGTCTCCTGGCTCTTCCTATCCTATCTATCCAGTATCAGTATCTACTGTCTGTCTCCTGGCTCTTCCTATCCTATCTATCCAGTATCACTATCTACTGTCTGTCTCCTGGCTCTTCCTGTCCTATCTATCTACTACACAGCAACAATTCTTCATGAATGAAAAGATGAATACGCACAACAATAGTAGCCGTACTTTTAAACGCCCCTCCAAATAAACACCTGCGCTATTATTTGCACATCAGGGGGTATTTATTTATTTGCAGTTCCTTCAGCCTATAATTGGAACTGTAACCAAATAATGGGAAGTATTAAGTCGTTTTTTCCATGTCAAGGACCCCCAGAATTATCTGTATTTGGCCGCTGACTCCCATCTGAAAATATGTTGTTTCAGGGACCCCCCCCCCCCCAGAGAGAAAGCTTTGAGTTTAAAACGTTCGCTGTGAAAGAACATATATTCAAACATTTGCGCCACATTTTTCAAAAATAGAAGATCTACAAGCTTGTAGTGCGGCACTAGCTTGTATAGATCTGCTATTTTTCAACAGCTAAATTATAACATAATGCTTAAAAAAACACCAAAAGGGGTTCCCGTCATGAACTGGTTTAACATGTTGTTAACCGTTTGGCCTAAACACTTCAGACGGTTGCATCAACACTTGACAAGCAATTACTATTTGTCAGGCGTTATCATAGATTGTAGGGCGTTATGCACTGAACCACATTTTGGCAGCGCAACGAGAGAGAGAGAGAGAGAGATGAGCCTTCGGAAACACTTGGCGTTGGTTGTTTAGTTGCGTTCATTAGACAAAAGGCTTTTGGCCATTGTTATTGTCTCTCTATTCCCAACACGTGGAGATATTGAAAAACACAAAGCCACCGGATAATAATAACCCATTTAGACCTGAGGACGCATCTGTGTCGCCTGAGCTTTAACCACTATTACTATGAAACTTTAGCTGTTTGGTGAAAATGCCGCGCAAATCTTTGAATATATATTCTTTCACAGTGAATGTTTTGAACTCATATCTTTGCAACGTGGGGGGGGGGGGGGGGGTGTCGCCTGAAAGAACATATTTTCAGATGGGGGTCGGCGGCCAATTACATATCATTCTGGAGGTCCTTGACGTGATATAGTTTGAGAACCCACTGACATACGTAGAATCATAGGATTTGTTCTGAAAACTGTCATGATTTAGAAGACATTTTGTAGAATCAGCTCTCAATGGGATATATAAGCTCCATTCCGGTGGCAGGAAGGACCTCTCAATGGGATATAAGCTCCATTCCGGTGTCAGGAAGCACCTTCCAGCCAAACGTGGAGACTATTATCACCTGGCTGACATTTCCCAGTCAGTCGCTGGGGGCTTCCATCGGAATAGGAACAGGATATACTCTATCATCAGGACGCTAACATGCTTATCACACACACACTGAGGGAAATGCACAGGAACAATCAAACCCTATCAACCCGGTTTCACTTTGCCATCGCATCCGCGATCACACTTACACACCATGCGCACGCACGCACGCACGCACACACACACACACACACACACACACACACACGCAAGCACACGCACTGCACACTCCTCCCTCATTAGCAGTGAGTAGCTCATATATCCAGAGAGAGGGTGATTAGCACCGTGTAACGATGCTTCCATCCAGGACCAGCATGCACCTGTACTGTATACATCCATCACCACGGGAACATCATTAACCATCATGCACCTGTACGGTACATCCATCACCATGATACTGATGTCTGTCTGTCTGTCTGTCTGTCTTTCTGTCTGTCTTTCTTTCTTTTGGGGGGCTGGGTACGCCAAAATTAAACCAAAATGATAACAAAATACCCCTCATTTTGGCTATAGCCCGGGGGCCCCTATACTAGTGTAAATCCGGCACCGTTTCCAGGCATAATTAATCTATCTATCTGACCCCAACTCTCTCTGGCAGACAAATGTTAGTTCCATTTACATACATGGGAATTGTAAGAACAGATAGATATGCTTTGGCTTTGTATCCATTTTTTGTCTTCAATAATATTATCTCTTGGTTCATGAGCTCCATGGATGATACTATACTGCAGAAGAATGAAACCCTTGTTCTCCCTTCCGAGCTGTGTGTGTGTGTGTGTGTGTGTGTGTGTGCGCGCGTGTGTTTTTTTTTGGGGGGGGGGGCGTATTCATGTCCAGATATCAGCAATGCATACATTGCTGACACTGATTGTGTTAATCAAATTGTTAATTGAAAACATTATGTTTTTAATTAATGTTAATTTCAATCCCCCCACCCCCCAAAATATAATAAATGCGTGCGTGCATGCGTGCGTGCGTGCGTGTGTGTGTGTGTGTGTGTGTGTGTGTGTGTGTGTGTGTGTGTGGGAGGTAGGGGGTTGTAAGGCTATCTGCATGAGGACATCAAAGCACTCCCACAGAAAACTGCTAAATCCTGTCTGCGAAGTTCAACTGGAGTGTCACTGTGTGTGTGCGTGCACACGTCTGTGTGTGCGTGTGTCTCTCTCTGTGTGTGTGTGTGTGTGTGTGTGTGTCTGTGTTTGCTTCCCACGTGCTTCCCACGCCTTTCCCAGTGTTTACCTCAGTCCTCCATTATGCAAATTTGTTCCCAGTAACACTTATTGATGAGCACTGGCTTTTACCCATAGAGTTATATATAAACTATATATATAAACACTTATTGATGAGCACTGGCTTTACCCATAGAGTTATATATAAACTATATATATAAACACTTATTGATGAGCACTGGCTTTACCCATAGAGTTATATATAAACTATATATATAAACACTTATTGATGAGCACTGGCTTTACCCATAGAGTTATATATAAACTATATATATAAACACTTATTGATGAGCACTGGCTTTACCCATAGAGTTATATATAAACTATATATATAAACACTTATTGATGAGCACTGGCTTTACCCATAGAGTTATATATAAACTATATATATAAACACTTATTGATGAGCACTGGCTTTACCCATAGAGTTATATATAAACTATAAAAGCACTGGCTTTACCCATAGAGTTATATATAAACTATAAAAGCACTGGCTTTAGCCATAGTTATATATAAACTACTACACTACACTGGCTTTTACTCATAGAGTTATAGTTGCGTTTTGAAGCACCCGTTAAAATCTAATTCGTAACTGTTAAATGGTAAATGGTGCATTTATATAGCGCCTTTATCCAAGGCACTTTACATAAATTGTGCATTACATTCACCCATTCATACACCGATTGCAGCAGAAGCCATGCAAGGTACCAACCAGCACATCGGGAGCAATTTGGGGTTCAGTGTCTTGCCCAAGGACACTTCCACATGTAGACAGGAGGAGCCGGGTTTCGAACCGCCGACCCATGGATCATTGGACGACCTTCTCTACCTCCTGAGCCACAGTCGCTCCTACTAATACTACAGTATGTGTGAGGATGCCCTCCTACTAATACTACAGTATGTGTGAGGATGCCCTCCTACTAATACTACAGTATGTATGAGGATGCCCTCCTACTAATACTACAGTATGTGTGAGGATGTCCTCCTACTAATACTACAGTATGTGTGAGGATGCCTTCCTACTAATACTACAGTATGTGTGAGGATGCCCTCCTACTAATACTACAGTATGTGTGAGGATGCCTTCCTACTAATACTACAGTATGTGTGAGGATGCCCTCCTACTAATACTACAATATGTGTGAGGATGCCCTACTAATACTACAGTATGTGTGAGGATGCCCTCCTACTAATACTACAATATGTGTGAGGATGCCCTACTAATACTACAGTATGTGTGAGGATGCCCTCCTACTAATACTACAGTATGTGTGAGGATGCCCTCCTACTAATACTACAGTATGTGTGAGGATGCCCTACTAATACTACAGTATGTGTGAGGATGCCCTCCTACTAATACTACAGTATGTGTGAGGATGCCTTCCTACTAATACTACAATATGTGTGAGGATGCCCTACTAATACTACAGTATGTGTGAGGATGCCTTCCTACTAATACTACAATATGTGTGAGGATGTCCTCCTACTAATACTACAGTATGTGTGAGGATGCCCTACTAATACTACAGTATGTGTGAGGATGCCCTCCTACTAATACTACAGTATGTGTGAGGATGCCTTCCTACTAATACTACAATATGTGTGAGGATGCCCTACTAATACTACAGTATGTGTGAGGATGCCCTACTAATACTACAGTATGTGTGAGGATGCCCTACTAATACTACAGTATGTGTGAGGATGCCCTCCTACTAATACTACAGTATGTGTGAGGATGCCCTACTAATACTACAGTATGTGTGAGGATGCCCTACTAATACTACAGTATGTGTGAGGATGCCCTCCTACTAATACTACAGTATGTGTGAGGATGCCCTACTATTAATACCACAGTATGTGTGAGGATGCCCTCCTACTAATACTACAATATGTGTGAGGATGTCCTCCTACTAATACCACAGTATGTGTGAGGATGCCCTCAATGATAATTGGCGACCCGGCAATAACGTCATGCATACAATGCACAATTTTAATTTAAACAAATATATATCACACCCGTGTGAAGTGAGGCGGGGCGCTCGCTTCACTTTTGAAGTGAGCGCTTTTAGACCTCACTTTTGTCTTCAATGTTTGTGTTTACACAAACACTCGTGTGTGGCCCCTCACACCTGTGTGAAGTGACCACAGTTTGCCTCCTAACTTTTGTCATCAATGTTCGTGTTTACACAAACACTAGAAACTAGTCATAGGAAACGGTATATAGCAAAACAATATTCATGCTTACACAAACCCTCAAAGCTGGACATATAGGAGGGGCTACAGCGCCTCTCAAACATTCTGGATGAATTCCTCAATTAAAGCATATGGCAAAACATCACCTCGTGCACTATTATAGCCTACAGATCTGTCCTACACACCACTGCCTTTAGAGGGCGCTAAAGAACATCATTGAAGTCCACGTATGGACACCAACCTGGGAGTGTTGGTTGTTTCTTTACCTTCAGGCTCAGATGGCAAAAACGACTCAAAAACTACTCAGGTCAATACAAGGAAACACGTTGCAAAATAATATAATAATTAGTGTCAGCCAGACTATAGGGAGACAGAGAGAGAGAGAGAGAGAGAGAGAGAGAGAGAGACTATAGGGAGTCAGAGAGAGAGAGAGAGAGATCAGTGTGAGCAGGGACGTGCACACACAGACATCAAAGGGGGCTTCAGACCCTGCCCTTTCTACCGTCTGTAAAACAACTGCCCTCTCCAGAACACGAATGCAGCATTTAAGGTGGTTGGTTACACACTGGACACGTTTTTCGGAAAAAACGATGGAGAAACGCAGTTAAAAATCCGGAAAAAACGCGCTCTGTGTGCAGAGACCTTTACTATGGTGAAAGAAATGCAAATGCCTCTCCTTTCCATGCCATATTATTGGAAGGCAGCGTTCAGGAGAATTGCTTTTTTTCCCCGAAGTCTCCTGAACTCATTTTCCGTTGAACTATTGTTTAGAAATCCAATGTCGTTACACCGCATCTCCACTATAGCTAAAGAGTGCTGGGTTGCGCCCTGAAAATAGCCGATCTACAAGCGTAGTGTGTGCATGCATGCAACAGAGACACAAAGTGAAATAGAGAAGAGAGAGAGAGAGAGAGCACTCCCGACTGAAGTGAGCAAAGCAAACTTTCAAGAAGAAGAAAGTAGCCTGAATGCCAGGCGTGGGAGGCATGCAACCCTTATTTATTTATTATTTATTCATTTCTGCTTACCAGGCTGGCAGTAATTTATTCTGAACACCCCCCCCCCCACCCTCTGATGTACGGGGGGGGGGGGGGGGGTCTCCCATTCTGGTCTCCTATTCCATTAAGACCTGAGGGCCTGATTCTACAAATGTCTTCTAAAGTACTTTCTATGTCAGTGGTTCTCAAACCTTTTCATGTCAAGGACAATTATTATATGTAATTGACCGCCGACCCCCATCTAAAAATATGTTGTTTCAGTCCGTCCGTCCCCAGAAGCAAAGATAATGACTTAAAAACATTTGCTGTGAAACAATACAGTATATATTCAAAGATTTTCACACGTTTTCACAATTTAGTGCCGCGCTACGAGCTTGTAGATCTGCTATTTTAGGTGAAAGTTTAAAATAATGAAGCGGTTAACAGTTATGGTGACAGACAGATAGATCTTAATGGGCTATTCTTATGTCAGACAGAGTTCTGATCTGGGAGGCATCCTCTCTTGTTCTCCAGAAGCAATAGGAGACACAAAGATGTGCCCGAGGATTTGATGCTGTTTCGCTGCAGCTGCAGTGATTGGTTCCACACCGCACAGGTGGTCGGAATAATGCGAGGGGAAGCACACATGGTGGGCGCACAGCCGTGTGCACGCACACACGCACGCAACGAATAGCACTCTCACTACAGTTTTAATTTGCAAAGATTAAAGTCTGCGGCACAAACTAACGCGCGCACGCACGCACCCACACAGGGAACAATATGTGGAAGCTCCCAAGACAGGGGATACACCTCTCTCTCTCTCTCTCTCTCTCTCTCTCTCTCGCACACACACGCACGCACGCACGCACGCACAAAATCTCATCACATTCAGACAGAGACCAGAGGATTACCTAGGGTAGGAACATGCAGCAATTGGATATTTAACATGTTTTTGTGTGTGTGTGTGTGTGTGTGTACTTCTGTTACTTACGATGTTCATGAGGGTGAGCAGGTACTTCTGCACGTGCTCCTTGCCGTGGAACTGCACCACCGAGTCGTCCACGCCCAGCAGCACCTCGATGTTGTAGGCGCGGTCGGGGCTCTGTCTGCGCAGGCGGTCGGGGCTCTGTCTGCGCAGGCGTCCCGCGCGCGTGGCGTTCACGCTCTCCTCCACGCCGCGGTACAGGCTCTCCAGATCCATCAGACCGCCCAGGTCTGCACCTAAACACACACACACACACACACACACACACACACACACACACACACACACACACACACACACACACACACACACACACACACACACACACACACACACACACACACACACACACACACACGGTTAGTGCTGTGAGGGATGTGCGTAAAGAACAGACAGGTGTACTGTATTGGTTGTTCCATGTTCACACACATTTGTTCCCGTGTGCAGTCGCACACGCTATAGATTTTCAGGCCGATGCGCACGCAGCCTTCAAATCCAGTCCTATATATATTGCGCTGATCAGAGCAATGGCCATTTAAAATGTTAGACACTAGCTGTAGTGCGGTGTCTCCCTTTTGACTGATACCTGTCCATTCAAACTCTAGATGGGCCTGCCCCAAAGTAATTACCATAGTTCTCGACAATAGGCCCAAAATGTAAGACCCGTCCCTACCTGGGCACTCATTAAACCCTGTACATTCAAGACACCCTTAGATTAGATCTCCATATATGGAGCTGACCTGTTCTGACATTCCATATGTTGACCTGACCTCATCAAACCCTGTACACTCACGACATGCTCCATATACTGTATATGGCCAGTACAGAATTAATTCCATATGTTGATCTGACCCCCCCCCCCCCCCATGCCCAGCAGTCTGTCGTCACCCAGGCGGATGCGTGCACGTGTCTCACCCTAAAGGCAGAGGTCGCTTATCGCCCTCAGGGCGTCTTACTCTTAACTCCATTATTGCCCACTAGGTGGCAGCATAAACACACCTAACCATGAGCCACCCGTCCACTCTCACTCTACGATCCTCGTTTCACTTCCGGGTTATTCAGTGAGGTGGGGGTTGTTGTTGAGAGGACATTGATCGTTAGCCGTGAGCTCATACAAGGCTTTGAAAACCCTGTTATAATGGAGGCGGATTTAAAAATCCCATAGCTGGTGAGGACGGAGGCTCTCCATAGCAACCGGAGCAATTGCTAAAAGGTAAATTGACGGTCGCCACATTCATATATGGAGTATACGGTTGTCTACGAACATGTACGTAGTTAGCACCTTTAGTAACGTAGCCTAGGACTACGATTATAATCGTAGATAGCAAAGAAAAAGTTAATATAGGTCCAGGATAGCACATTTCAGAAAACATTAAGTATAAAGTTGCTAAACAAAGCTGATAGAATTCCAATATACTGTAAATATATACACACGCACACACACACACACAAATTCTAACCACATAATCATCTGCTTAAATTTTTTGAGTTGAGTCTATGCAGAATATGATTTATTGTATAATGATTTTCAGACATAGACCAAAGCCAGGAGCGGAGCAGCCCCTGTGTGAGGGAGGTGCGCACACGCCCACGCCCACGCCCACGCCCACGCACACACACACACACACACACACACACACACACACACACACACACACACACACACACACAAACACACAGACCAAAGCCAGGAGCGGAGCAGGAGCAGCCCCTGTACTGTACTGTGTGAGGGAGCTATAGGGAGGCTGTCTTAATCCATGTGTTTAGAAAGCACCATCTGCCGGTCTGCTTCAGCTGGGGGAGCACAAATGTTTGGTTGATTAAGGAGAGGAGCTGTGAAGGATGGCCACACTGTTTACACTGTTACACAGAACACTGTGAAGGATGGCCACACTGTTTACACTGTTACACAGAACACTATGAAGGATGGCCACACTGTTTACACTGTTACACAGAACACTGTGAAGGATGGCCACACTGTTTCCACTGTTACACAGGACACACATGCTCACTTCTGTCAACTGGTGTCTTTGGCAGGCGATAGAGGACACGCACGCACGCGCACACACACACACACACACACACACACACACACACACACACACACACACACACACACACACACACACACACACACACACACACACACACACACACACAAGCACACACTCTATCCACACGTCGTGTATATTATATGGATATGTTCAAGTGCGGCAATGTGCACGCACGCAACTCAATGTCAGAGTAACAGACATTCACTCAATGTCAGAGTAACAGACATGAACTCAAATGTCAGAGCAACAGACATGAACTCTAGTCGACCAAATATAGACTAAAGTGGTGAAGTAAATAGAGTGCCTTCCTCCCTCACGTCTAAAAATAGCAAACATTCACACTGGAAAACGTCACTCGGTCAGACCCAGAACTGCCCACACAACAACCCTGCAAGGCATCATGGGAAATGGAAACGTCTGACACATGTTGCAGAGGCCATGGCTACGCTGCATCTGAAGGGAAATGTCAGGTGAATGCAGTGGCATGGCTCACACAATGATAATAACTAGAAAAAGTGCCCTTCTGGCCACAGGTCTCCACCAGGAGGATAGGAGTGTGTGTGTGTGAGATGTTTGGCAAAATCTTTAGTCGTAGGCTAATATAAACTTTTTTTTTTTTTTTTGCAACAATTTTCTTCATTTTGTTGAGGAAATGCAGAGCCAGATCACGCATCGCATCTCTGAGGATAGGATTCTGCATGGATGAGCATGCAGGACATTTGCAGCATTTTGTACTAAACGGGCCAAACTTTGGAAGGCAATCAGTGTATAAAATCTGAGAAATCCAACAGACTCGTCTTGATCACATGACTACAGAGATCATGTGTGCCGAACAAATCATTAGAAAAAAAGAAAAACAACTAAAAAAGTGCCCTTTTTTATTACAATTATTCGTTTGTTGTCATGAGTTGTCACGTTCCGAGTTGGCTTTGTCCGAGGCTTAAAAGGTCTCTATAAAATAAATAATAAATACTTTCTGAAATGTCTATGGGAAAGAAATAATTGGAAATTCGGGGGCGGGACTGCGACGCTCTATAGTCACTTCGAGGGTCTGGACCGTTCTCTTATAGGCAGAGAGTCAGCGAGGAGATAAATCACTCCGTCTCCAGAGTCAAGGCCATTCTTCCCTTATATTCCCTCCCTCCATATCTCTCTCCCTCTCTCTGTGGCCTTGCTGGAACAGAAGCCTTGGAAGGCCGAGTCATGGCTCTGTGAACATGGCGTCTTAGGGGAATAGACGAGGACTCCAGCCAAGGCCTCCCACATATAGTGAGAGATGGTGAGTCTGTGCAGAGTCTGAGCCTATATAATAATAATAGATGTTCGCATAATTATCATTGAGGCCTAGAAGCATCAAGCATACCCCTGGAGTGTGTCATGACCAGTGGCGTGCACAGATAGACACTAGGGGGTGCTAAAGCCCTTTTGGCAATGTGCCCTTTGGAAAAGGTGTACACTGTACAGTATGTGGACCATGGTGACCTTGATCAATTCTTGATAAAAACTTATAATATATTATTTAGGCCCCAAAATCTATAAATCCCACACTATTAAGGCAACCGGCCGGTTCCACGCGCTGCACAAGGTGCCCTTTTTTCACTTGAGCACCTGCCCCTCTAAATGTCTGTGCACGCCACTGGTCATACGTGGAATGGCCTATACGAGGCCTCCTCTACGACGTGAGCACCTAAAACATCGCCATCATTCTGCCTGCAACACTCAACACTTTCAATTGTGTGATTTGCGCACTGTTCAAGGTTCAAAGTTTCTTTATTTTGTCTCCTGAGGGAGAAATTTGTCTTGGACCCCAAGGACCCACCCTGCAAGCATACAGATACAATACAATACACAATACAAGACACCAAAGGCACAGTGACCCGTACAACATTAAAATACCACACACCATCATACTTAGTGCAAAGGAGCAAAAGAGGGGAAGAATATCACCTCAAAACCTTCGACCTGGCAGAAATGAGACCAGTGGATAAGAGCTATAAAAGCCTGTTGCCACATGACACAGACTGAACTCAGTGTTCATTTCATAAGTTGGCGTGTGATTATAAGTTGGTGCGAAGACGAAGTCCCGTTGCTCCGACACTCTGGACTGGAAGCAAGAAGTGTGTTTGTTGTTGGCGACGTACCGAGAGAAGTGAGAGAACGGGAGATGAGAGGAAAAAGGAAGAGTTACTTGGGGAGAGAAAGAGAGAGAGATAGAGAGAGAGAGATCTACCATCTTGTCTCCCAATCAGCAAGGGGCATTCTTCTGCCTCACCCGCTCCCTCTTATGCAATGTGGTTTCCTTGGCAACGGGCTCCTGGGTAAAACAATGTGTCGCATCATGGCTAATATTGGCTCCTGAGTCGCTAAGCTAGGAGACAGTGATCCTGGAAGTATGAATATGATTCCATTATCTTCCCAGGGAGTAGTGGTGGAAAGTAACTAAGTAAATTTACTTAAGTACTGTACTTTAGTTTTTGAGGGGCGCCAGCTTTGAGGGTTTGTGTAAACACAAACATTGTGTAAACACAAACAATGAATTCCATTGACAAGGAATGGCCAGACAGTGGCCTTGTGGTTAGAGTGTCCGCCCCGAGACTGGGAGCTCGGGGTTCGATCCCCGGCCGGGTCACACCAAAATGGGACCCAATGCCTCCCTGCTTGGCACTCAGGCATCCATGGGTTGAACTGGGGGGGTCAAATCAACTAATCAAAGGATTCCCGAGCGCGGCACGGCTGCAGCTCACCGTTCCTTGGCTGCGGCTCACCGTTCCAAGAGATGGGACTTTGTAGATTTTTTATCTACAAATCTAGGGAGCGACAGAATGTGACTATAAGTTATTGGTGCCTCTCGCTCGAGATGGAGAGAGAGAGAGAGAGAGAGAGAGAGAGAGAGAGAGATAGGAATAGAGAGAGAGAAACCCACATGAAGGACAAAAGTCATTATTTCTCTCACCATCTGTTTGTCTCCTTCACGACTCGTCACATTATGTGTGTTATATTGCCGTTCTTCTTCTTCTACAGGTGCACACCGTTTACGCCTAATTGGCTTGGGCAATTATTGCCTTCATATACCAATAAAGCTGGTCTAATTGAAACAGAGAGAGAAAACCATTGGCCATTGTCCAGAAACCATTGATTAGGCTACTATTCAGGAGAACGACGGACAGACGGACAAAAGAAAGAAAGAGTTTGGGGTGAGAATAAAAGGAGGACTACAGGGAGGACATGGGGGCTTGGCTTTGACAATCTAAACGCATGTTTTGTCATGCCATTAATGCTCCTTTGAATTGAACTGAAGTTGTAATTAATTAACAGAGAGAGAGAGAGAGAGAGAGAGAGAGAGAGAGAGAGAGAGAGAGGTGTGGGTAGAGAGAGGTAGGTGATGGATGGGAGGGACCTTGCTGTTCTGTTTCAAGCTCCTGCAGTGATGAAGAATAACGCTCGTAGAGGAGAAGCACTTTCTGTACTTCTGGGGGAAAGAAAACAATAGCAAGAAAGCCATGTAATGTAATCTATAGGCAGTCGCTCTGACACTGTACGGAGGTCTGTGAGCTCACACCATGACCTGGAAACTATGCCTATGCCAGAATGTTGTTAAATGGTAAACGGTGCATTTGTGTATCGCTTAAAGGTTTTTTTTATCCAAAGCGCTTTACATAGATGTGTGCATTACATTCATCCATTCAAACATCGACGGAGGAGGAAAGCATGCATGCTAGGCACCAACCTGCACATCGTGAGCAATTAGGGATTCAGAGTCTTGCTCAAGGACACTTCCACACTAACTCTGGGGGAAGCTTAGCCCACAGGGATCGAACTGGGAACCTCGCGGTTCCCATCCGGCCTGGCTCTACCGGCTACTCTAACCCCTGAACCACTGCCGCCCGCTTGTGGATTTAAGCTATACCTACAGCAGTGTTGGTGGAGAACCCCAGGGATGTTCACCACTACACAGTGTTGGTGGAGAACCCCAGGAATGTTCACCACTACACAGTGTTGGTGGAGAACCCCAGGAATGTTCACCACTACACAGTGTTGGTGGAGAACCCCAGGAATGTTCACCACTACACAGTGTTGGTGGAGAACCCCAGGAATGTTCACCACTACACAGTGTTGGTGGAGAACCCCAGGAATGTTCACCACTACACAGTGTTGGTGGAGAACCCCAGGGATTCTCACCACTACACAGTGTTGGTGGAGAACCCCAGGGATTCTCACCACTACACAGTGTTGGTGGAGAACCCCAGGGATTCTCACCACTACACAGTGTTGGAGGAGAACCCCAGGGATTCTCACCACTACACAGTGTTGGTGGAGAACCCCAGGAATGTTCACCACTACACAGTGTTGGTGGAGAACCCCAGGAATGTTCACCACTACACAGTGTTGGTGGAGAACCCAAGGGATTCTCACCACTCTTGGACTCACTCTAGTCTACACAAAATGACTGTACGGCCACAGACACATCCATCCAAATGCTTAAAGGTTTCATGACATTCATTTTCATTTA
This sequence comes from Protomyctophum bolini, assembly GCF_963924005.1. Taxonomy (NCBI): domain Eukaryota; kingdom Metazoa; phylum Chordata; class Actinopteri; order Myctophiformes; family Myctophidae; genus Protomyctophum; species Protomyctophum bolini. The sequence goes on from NC_137871.1 coordinate 34,992,501, forward strand.
TTTAAATGTCTGTGCTTTGAACTTTCAGTGGATTGTATCTGGTCTGGGATTTTCTCTGTGTCTGTGAAGCGTTTTGAGCTGCAATGAAAACAGGCAAACCAGTGACATCTGCTGGCAAATCCCATTGTCAAAAATGTTTTTTTTTGGTGCAATTGAATGTTGAAGGAGTTTACTCCTTCAACATGAAACTCCTCTTCCACTATCTCTCCTCCGGCTGTCTCTCTGCTTGCTCGCCCTCCCCCCCAACCCTCATTAGCTTACCTTGGTTCAACCCCCCCCCCCCCCCCCCCCCCAGTATTCTTATTCTGCTGGGGTACAGAGCACGCCCTTATTAGGAGACAAAGGTACTTTGTCTTTCAACCTTTTCCCAAAATGTCAAGAATGTCAACTTTACCTGCAGAATAGAGAGAGAGAGAGAGAGAGAGGGGAGAGAGGGCGGCAGCTCCACTCTGCATTCTGGAGCACTACTGTATATTGAGTGGTTTCAACCATACACTGGAATCTCTCGCCAACTTTTGTAGTGTGTGTGTGTGTGTGTGTGTGTGTGTGTGTGTGTGTGTGTGTACACCTGTGTTGTAGCCTGTGCACTGCAGAGACCTTGTGCTTGTTCATCCAGTCACGGTAGCTACGGAGGACCGAGGAACTGTCATAGAGATTCTCATGCATGGTGATTTATGTAACACCGAGAGCCCACTCAGCATGCGTGCGCACGCACGCACGCACTCCAAGCTAAAATAAATGACAGTAATAATAAGTCACAATTTACATAATGACGTGCTGTTCATTAATATGCACTGTCCCGTCTAAATGAAGTAATTGAACTGCGTTGTGAAGTTATGACTATATTAATTCAGAGATAGTGATTTACAAATGGTTGATGACATATAAACCCTACTCAGTTGACCGGAGTCTCCCAGGGCTCTGTACTCCGTCCGCTCCATTTTCCCCTCTACCAATTAAATCTCTTCTGCAACAATAGACGATCTACAAGCTCACATCCACCGTGTCATGTGAAGAGATGTTGTGAATAGCCGATCTACAAGCTCACATTCACCGTGTCATGTGAAGAGATGTTGTGGCCCTGCTCAATTGGCGTTGATTTTGTCGACTACTACTATGACGAAAAATGTTCGGCGACTACCTCTTTTCACTGACGAAAACTAAATGGAAACGTAATGAAAACTAAGCTATGATGACTAGAAGTAAGACTAAATATACTGACAATTTCGTCAACAAATAAAAACTAGACTAAAATGTTTGCAAGGGACTAGACAAGAGATCCAGTATAAGTAAAAGACACAAGTCATATACACTTGGCTGCATGCTGAAAATAGCCGATCTACAAGCTCACAAAGCGTCGCAGCGAAAACAGCCATTGCGACGGCATCAAGGCCCGCCAAAATACATTTTAGTCGGCTAAATCAAATGTAGATTTAGTCCACTAATTGGCTCTCGTCGGACTGTCAACAACAACAACCAGTGGGCCTATACTATACAGCGTGATAAGAGACAACCTCCTGACCTATAGGGTCTAATCCTCCTGTCTGGGTCTGGGCTTATTTCACCTAACACCTTATCTGACCACAGATCAGCGTCCCTGGGTCTGGGGTTATTTCACCTAACACCTTATCTGACCACAGATCAGTGTCCCTGTGAGGATTTCTGGTGGTGAGGGAGACAAGTCATCCTTTAGCTCACGCCTCTTACATAACTGACTGTCTGTCAAGGAGAGAGAGAGAGACAGAGAGAGAGAGAGAGAGAAAGAGAGAGAGAGATGCAGTCTTATGGGGAGGTATATAGCTCACACTGAGTCCTATAATATGCCAGGGGTGTCCAAATGTTTTTCAAAGGGGGCCATATTAGAAGATCAAGGGCCAACTATAGATACATCTCCTCGACTGACCTAATGTGCCTTCGGAGTTCGGACTATAACAAAGTCACATACTGTACATACTGTATGCATCTCATTTAAACTCTTTTATGTAACTATCACCATCAATATTTAATATCAATGGTCTTTTGTTAGGTGTGCCGTGAACAAAACACAGAAATAACTCTGCCTTTTTGCAGCCTTATTTCACATTACCAATTTAAATGTAGCCAGACGTGCGAGGTAAATATATTGAAATAGCATAGCCTTTTTTTGACCCCTTCAGAATGACACAACAAGGAACAAAGGAATCCTACAATTCAGGTATGAAGCCGAGGGCCGTATAAAATGTGTCCCCGGGCCACATTTGGCCCGCACTTTGGACACCCCTGTGACCTATGGCCTGCCGGACTGCTGTTGCCTTATACCAGCTTAGCTATTGGCCAGTACTAATGACCATAGTTTATGCTTTGCATCCTATACACACTCCTAATGCAAAAAGGAAAATAGACATGAGGCGACGGTTTGATGATAATCTATTCCATGAACGAACGGGGCTCCCACTCAGGCAATATAGCACACCGTAAAAGATTAACCTAAATTGAATAATACGCTTTGTCACCTAATGGCACAATAAACACACAATGGCACTATAGCTCCAACCGGAACGGCTCCCTCCGAGATGAGCTTCCACATTCTCTGTGCCGGCAGAGTACACCGACGAATACTGCATGGCCACTATGTTTGATTCTTACCTATTGGCTGAATACTGCATGGCCACTATGTTTGATTCTTACCTATTGTCTGAATACTGCATGGCCACTATGTTTGATTCTTACCTATTGTCTGAATACTGCATGGCCACTATGTTTGATTCTTACCTATTGTCTGAATACTGCATGGCCACTATGTTTGATTCTTACCTATTGTCTGAATACTGCATGGCCACTATGTTTGATTCTTACCTATTGTCTGAATACTGCATGGCCACTATGTTTGATTCTTACCTATTGTCTGAATACTGCATGGCCACCATGCTTGATTCTTACCTATTGTCTGAATACTGCATGGCCACTATGTTTGATTCTTACCTATTGTCTGAATACTGCATGGCCACTATGTTTGATTCTTACCTATTGTCTGAATACTGCATGGCCACTATGTTTGATTCTTACATATTGTCTGAATACTGCATGGCCACTATGTTTGATTCTTACCTATTGTCTGAATACTGCATGGCCACTGTGTTTGATTCTTACCTATTGTCTGAATACTGCATGGCCACTATGTTTGATTCTTACCTATTGTCTGAATACTGCATGGCCACTATGTTTGATTCTTACCTATTGTCTGAATACTGCATGGCCACCATGCTTGATTCTTACCTATTGTCTGAATACTGCATGGCCACCATGCTTGATTCTTACCTATTGTCTGAATACTGCATGGCCACTATGTTTGATTCTTACCTATTGTCTGAATACTGCATGGCCACTGTGTTTGATTCTTACCTATTGTCTGAATACTGCATGGCCACTATGTTTGATTCTTACCTATTGTCTGAATACTGCATGGCCACCATGCTTGATTCTTACCTATTGTCTGAATACTGCATGGCCACTATGTTTGATTCTTACCTATTGTCTGAATACTGCATGGCCACCATGCTTGATTCTTACCTATTGTCCGTATCCTAAAACTCGCCCCCCCTCTGCTGCTCTCAGATGTTTTACATTTCAGCGTCCCAAGAACATTTTACAGACGGGTTTAAACAAGCATTTAAATCGCTTTTCCTCGAGTTCAATTGAATCTCTGAATAAATCAGGCTATTGGAAGTTATTGTTTACTATGAAAACCGTACCTGCATCTCCGTCAGTCAGTCCGTTACATTCGCCCATTCACACACACACACACACACACACACACACACACACACACACACACACACACACACACACACACACACACACACACACACACACACAACTAGGGGTTCACTGTCAACACTCTGGTTACAGTTACAGTTACAGTACATGGCTGACACTTATCCCCTGGTATCCACCTCTCCTCTCCTCTCCTCTCCCCTCCCCTCCCCTCTCCTCTCCTCTCCTCTCCTCTCCTCTCCCATCATTTCCTCTTTTCATTAAACGCGCCTTTGGAGTCTTTTTCATTAGAGGGACGACATAAGGAATTAAAGAGGAAGGGAAAGCCTATCTAAAAGGTGTGAGACAATATGTATGCAAATGTTTCCACCATCACAGGGTAGAGAGGCAGAGGATTTATCATCCAATATCACGCCATCATAAATGATAATGATAAACATATACGCACGTTAACCCATTTACAGTAGGCCCGGCGTCGAAATAAAATATAAAAGTCCTCTGAAAGAATATATATATATTCAAAGATTTGTGCTGCATTTTCACGATTTTTCAAAAATAGCAGACCGTACAAGCTCGTAGCGCGCCACTCGGTGGCGCGCTACGAGCTTGTAGATCTGCTATTTTTCAATAGCTAAATTACAACAATGTTTAAAACACCCAAAAGGGGTTCCCGCCCAAAATGGGGTAATTCATATACCATATATCTCCGATTCTGACTCAAGCGAGATTACATTTTTAAAACATCCTGAACAATTACGAACAATCGGCAGTGAAGTGTTTTTTGAACATCACAGCAGAGGAGACGGAGAGACGACGGTTGAAATGTTTTGGCATTTTAAACTGGCACACTCTCATGTGTGGAAGACATCGTTGCTCAGGCGCGGCCCGTGATTGCACAGGCGGGCGGACTCCGTGGCACTCAATAACCAGACGGCGGGGAATTAATAAGGCGCTGCAGTGTATCAGTGTTACTAAATTGCCCCGTGTTTCATGACGGAGTCTTTGGGCACGACTGTCAATTAGAAACAATTAACCCGTTTAGACCTGAGAGCAGATTTTATATAAAATGTCTTCTAAATCATGACAGTTTTCTGACAAAGCTATGTTTCTATGTCAGTCATTCTTCGATTTTTCAAAAATATAGCAGACCTACAAGCTCGTAGCGCACCACTCGGTGGCGCGCTATGAGCTTGTAGATCTGCTATTTTTCAATAGCTAAAGCATAGCATCATGCTAACACCAAAAGGGGTTGCCACCCAGAATGGATTAACCCATTTAGACCTGAGAGCAGATTTTATATAAAATGTCTTCTAAATCATGAAACCTATGTTTTTCTATATCAGTGGTTCTCAAACTATTTCATGTCAAGCAAATATATTGCCACCGACCCCCCATCTGAAAATATGTTGTCCCAGGGACCCCTCCTCCCCCCCTCCCCCCCGAAGCAAAGATTTTACTTTAAAACGTTGGCTGGGAAAGAATATATATTCAAAGACTTGCGCCACGTTTTTGTAGATCTGCTATTTTTCAAACAGCTAAAGTTTAAAAAAAAAGATGGTTAAAGTGATGGAAAGCGACACAGATGCGTACCAGGTCTGAATGGCTTAAAGCAACCATTTATCACTCTACCTTCAGCACAGTGCTGTGCATGTTGTGCAGAGGAGAGAGGCTGATCACTCTACCCTCAGCACAGTGCTGTGCATGTTGTGATCAAAAAATACAAAACAATAAACAGTAATCAAAGTCTGTATAATGAATTACCTGACGCTCAACAGAGAGGCGGATCTCGACCAAAATCAAAAGGTATACGAGATCAAACCTTCCCGTCATCATCATCAAAAAAACTCTGGATGTCCTGAGATTAAATCAGACACTTTTGTCTTAGTCAAACAATTTGGCCTGAAGCCAAAAAACAGTCTCAATAGAACAGTCAATAATAACAATAAGACAAAGAAATGGGAATCGTGTGCGTGCGTGTGTGTGTGTGTGTGTGTGTGTGTGTGTGTGTGTGTGTGTGTGTGTGTGTGTGTGTGTGTGTGTGCGTGCATGCCTGCCTGCCTGCCTGCCTGCGTGCGTGCGTGTGTCAGTATAGGCGATCTGAGTGAAAGCCCAGCACTTACAGTATGTTGTTTTAACGTTTGATTGACTGGCGATAGAAACATAATTGACACTCAGAATTAACGATCACACTTTGAGGATTACAGAGAAATTAGAACGACATCAATCTGACGTAGAGAGATGTAGAGAGAGAGAGAGAGAGAGAGAGATAATGAATATGTATGAGAGAGAGAGAGAGAGAGAGAGAGAGAGAGAGAGAGGCGGGGGGGAGGCAGACGGCCCACATCTTTTCTTTCACCCGGAAAACGACATGTTGCACCGCAATCGGTTCTTTGGTTATATGTGACGTCCAACGGGGGAAACTCCCCCCTGTCAGGTGAAAAGAAGCGGCTTGGACTCCACATGCATAGAAGGAAGCATGAGGTCAAGTCTGTTGCCCTCCCAGGTTGGCAGAGGAAGTGTAGCGCCCAGGATTACATTTTGACACAAAGAAATGGGTTGCAAAATTGTGGGCTAAAAAGATTAGCATAACAAAAGAAAATCTTAGATGTTGTGCCAATTATTTGGGAGGCCCACCTGCTGCAATACCCTCGTCGCCCACCGGTGAAACCCCCCTCCCCAGCCCCCCCCCCCCCCCCCCCCCCCGGCCCACATGTGGAGTATACAGCCACGCTCTGCTACGTTCAATGCTCCACTCTAGTGTTGTGTGTGTGTTCCCCCGGGGGGCCACAGGGGGAGCCGCTGTGCACCGTATGGCTAATCAATGAGCGCACGGTAACTCTATACTCTAGCAGGGAGGAGAGGGGAGTCTCCACTATCTCTCTGCACTAATGAAGCTCCAGATAATCCAATCACTGCAGGGCTCACCGGTGGGCAGATGGGCATCGGGAACAACCACTGCTTCCCTCTGGTTGTTATCAGCCACTTCCCCCTCTGTCTCTGTAATGTGGAGGTAACCCAGTCACTTCCCCCTCTGTCTCTGTAATGTGGAGGTAACCCAGTCACTTCCCCCTCTGTCTCTGTAATGTGGAGGTAACCCAGTCACTTCCCCCTCTGTCTCTGTAATGTGGAGAGGCCCAGTCACTTCCCCCTCTGTCTCTGTAATGTGGAGGTAACCCAGTCACTTCCCCCTCTGTCTCTGTAATGTGGAGAGGCACAGTCACTTCCCCCTCTGTCTCTGTAATGTGGAGAGGCCCAGTCACTTCCCCCTCTGTCTCTGTAATGTGGAGGTAACCCAGTCACTTCCCCCTCTGTCTCTGTAATGTGGAGGTAACCCAGTCACTTCCCCCTCTGTCTCTGTAATGTGGAGAGGCCCAGTCACTTCCCCCTCTGTCTCTGTAATGTGGAGAGGCCCAGTCACTTCCCCCTCTGTCTCTGTAATGTGGAGAGGCCCAGTCACTTCCCCCTCTGTCTCTGTAATGTGGAGAGGCCCAGTCACTTCCCCCTCTGTCTCTGTAATGTGGAGGTAACCCAGTCACTTCCCCCTCTGTCTCTGTAATGTGGAGGTAGCCCAGTCACTTCCCCCTCTGTCTCTGTAATGTGGAGGTAACCCAGTCACTTCCCCCTCTGTCTCTGTAATGTGGAGGTAGCCCAGTCACTTCCCCCTCTGTCTCTGTAATGTGGAGGTAACCCAGTCACTTCCCCCTCTGTCTCTGTAATGTGGAGGTAGCCCAGTCACTTCCCCCTCTGTCTCTGTAATGTGGAGAGGCCCAGTCACTTCCCCCTCTGTCTCTGTAATGTGGAGGTAACCCAGTCACTTCCCCCTCTGTCTCTGTAATGTGGAGAGGCCCAGTCACTTCCCCCTCTGTCTGTAATGTGGAGGTAGCCCAGTCACTTCCCCCTCTGTCTCTGTAATGTGGAGGTAGCCCAGTCACTTCCCCCTCTGTCTCTGTAATGTGGAGGTAGCCCAGTCACTTCCCCCTCTGTCTCTGTAATGTGGAGGTAACCCAGTCACTTCCCCCTCTGTCTCTGTAATGTGGAGAGGCCCAGTCACTTCCCCCTCTGTCTCTGTAATGTGGAGAGGCCCAGTCACTTCCCCCTCTGTCTCTGTAATGTGGAGGTAACCCAGTCACTTCCCCCTCTGTCTCTGTAATGTGGAGGTAGCCCAGTCACTTCCCCCTCTGTCTCTGTAATGTGGAGGTAACCCAGTCACTTCCCCCTCTGTCTCTGTAATGTGGAGGTAGCCCAGTCACTTCCCCCTCTGTCTCTGTAATGTGGAGGTAACCCAGTCACTTCCCCCTCTGTCTCTGTAATGTGGAGGTAACCCAGTCACTTCCCCCTCTGTCTCTGTAATGTGGAGGTAACCCAGTCACTTCCCCCTCTGTCTCTGTAATGTGGAGAGGCCCAGTCACTTCCCCCTCTGTCTCTGTAATGTGGAGGTAACCCAGTCACTTCCCCCTCTGTCTCTGTAATGTGGAGAGGCCCAGTCACTTCCCCCTCTGTCTCTGTAATGTGGAGGTAGCCCAGTCACTTCCCCCTCTGTCTCTGTAATGTGGAGGTAACCCAGTCACTTCCCCCTCTGTCTCTGTAATGTGGAGGTAACCCAGTCACTTCCCCCTCTGTCTCTGTAATGTGGAGAGGCCCAGTCACTTCCCCCTCTGTCTCTGTAATGTGGAGGTAACCCAGTCACTTCCCCCTCTGTCTCTGTAATGTGGAGAGGCACAGTCACTTCCCCCTCTGTCTCTGTAATGTGGAGGTAACCCAGTCACTTCCCCCTCTGTCTCTGTAATGTGGAGGTAACCCAGTCACTTCCCCCTCTGTCTCTGTAATGTGGAGGTAACCCAGTCACTTCCCCCTCTGTCTCTGTAATGTGGAGGTAACCCAGTCACTTCCCCCTCTGTCTCTGTAATGTGGAGAGGCCCAGTCACTTCCCCCTCTGTCTCTGTAATGTGGAGGTAACCCAGTCACTTCCCCCTCTGTCTCTGTAATGTGGAGAGGCCCAGTCACTTCCCCCTCTGTCTCTGTAATGTGGAGAGGCCCAGTCACTTCCCCCTCTGTCTCTGTAATGTGGAGGTAACCCAGTCACTTCCCCCTCTGTCTCTGTAATGTGGAGAGGCCCAGTCACTTCCCCCTCTGTCTCTGTAATGTGGAGGTAACCCAGTCACTTCCCCCTCTGTCTCTGTAATGTGGAGAGGATGTGAGTTGCATTTTTGAGGGGATTGACGGTCTGATACTACATTTTTATCCCACGATTTTGTAACCCATCGGTATCGGTGAATATGCCAGTCTAACCACCGATCCGACACAGGGGTGTAAGGGGTTGACACTATGGCAGGTAAATACAATGTTGGGACATGTTTGCTTTGGAGTTGCCCAAACTGCAAGTGCACATTTGAGTGAGCAGTCTGCTATAAACACAACACCAGATATATAGCTAGATAGCTATAAACACAACACCAGATATATAGCTAGATAGCTATAAACACAACACCAGATATATAGCTAGATAGCTATAAACACAACATGAAATCACGCCACTGGTATCGGCATCGGCTAAAATAGAAATTGAGGTATCGGAAGCGAAAAATCGGGACATCCCAAGTTGCTATTGAGCCACTAAACACGGTGGCTTTGTTCATCCACCGCGATCTGAGCTGGAATTCCTATAAAAAGGACTAGAAAAGCCCCCACCTTTTTAATTTTTCAATGCATTGAGGGAAAGCCAATCGAACACGGAGCTGCCGATCGACCGACAGCTTTGATATGCGGTAAGCCAACGTTAAACAGTATAGGTTTATCATTAAATAGATTAATTATATTAATGAAACGCTAAATACCACGTTAAACACGTCTATGGCGCAGTGGGAGGTCCTGAATAATCAGTTAAATCAGTACATGGCGTTCTACAGTATGAGTTCAGTAATTTAGATGTTTACAATCATTCTTGAGACCGTATAGAATTAAACCAAATTCGAGACAGAGAACACATGGCAGAGCAATGTCATTATTTACATTGTTTATGCTATAACTTCCCAAACAGAGGAGTCCTTCATTTACTTTGGTTGTGTGTGTGTGTGTGTGTGTGTGTGTGTGTGTGTGTGTGTGTGTGTGTGTGTGTGTGTGGACCATTGGAGTCACAATCCCCAGCAGTGCTCATTAGAGGGGTTCACACGCACGTGCGCGCGCGCGCACACACACACACACACACACACACACACACACACACACACACACACACACACACACACACACACACGCACACACACACACACACACACAGCTGAGTGTGATGTTGTAATGAGATATCTCCGCTCTTTCCAATTCCCAATCTATTTTTCCTCCACAGAAAAGAGGAGAGGAGAGGAGAGGAGAGGAGGAGAGGAGAGGAAAAAATGTGAAAGGGGAGAAGAGAACAGGAATGGAAGACGTGTAATCAGATTCATCTCTCTCTCTCTCTCTCATCCTGTTGGAATGGAGGATGTCTCACTATATATATATATATATATATATATATCTGCCCCTCCTCAACGCACGTGTGCGCACGCGCAGTCGCGCGCACACACACACACACACACACACACACACACACACACACACACACACACACACACACACACACAGGGGTTCTCATGGTGATGGCCTCAGTGACACTGCTTAAATATTAATGAGCTGATTCTCTCTCATTAATAATAGCTGCTGCACTGATTGCTCTGCGAATAGCAGTGTGTGTGCGCACGTGCGCGTGTGTGTGTTTGTGTTTGTGTGTGTGTGCGTTGGAATTGTGCTTTCCTACAATGTGTGAGTATTTGCCCTGCATGTCATTGGGATACTACACACAGTGCATCCAACCTCCTGGTACTGCATCTCTGCATCCAACACAGCATCCAACCTCCTGGCACTGCATCTCTGCATCCAACACAGCATCCAACCTCCTGGCACTGCATCTCTGCATCCAACACAGCATCCAACCTCCTGGCACTGCATCTCTGCATCCAACACAGCATCCAACCTCCTGGCACTGCATCTCTGCATCCAACACAGCATCCAACCTCCTGGTACTGCATCTCTGCATCCAACACAGCATCCAACCACCCAACAACACTGCATCTCTGCATCCAACACAGCATCCAACCACCCAACAACACTGCATCTCTGCATCCAACACAGCATCCAACCTCCTGGTACTGCATCTCTGCATCCAACACAGCATCCAACCACCCAACAACACTGCATCTCTGCATCCAACACAGCATCCAACCACCCAACAACACTGCATCTCTGCATCCAACACAGCATCCAACCTCCTGGCACTGCATCTCTGCATCCAACACAGCATCCGACCACCCAACAACACTGCATCTCCGCATCCAACACAGCATCCAACCTCCTGGCACTGCATCTCTGCATCCAACACAGCATCCAACCTCCTGGCACTGCATCTCTGCATCCAACACAGCATCCGACCACCCAACAACACTGCATCTCTGCATCCAACACAGCATCCGACCACCCAACAACACTGCATCTCTGCATCCAACACAGCATCCGACCACCCAACAACACTGCATCTCTGCATCCAACACAGTATCCAACCACCCAACAACACTGCATTTGCATATCTACCTTTTTTCATAGAGGGGAAACTACTGTAAATGGAAACTGAATGAAAACTTAAAAGCTAATGACTAAATGTAACGCTATGTTGTTGTTGTTGTGTGTCTGTGAACTGTGAACAGAACAAAGTGACTGTCAAAAACCCACAGGAGCAACATTTGTCCAGGAGCTAATTGGTGTTTTGGTTCTGACCAATCAGGAACCAGCAACAAAGTCGCACATGTCGCACAGGTCTTTTTTTTACCCATTTTTTTACCCATCGCTACTGCGTGCGTGCGTGCGTGTGTAAGTGAAAGTGTACAGATCCGTACAGATCTACCCTCTTATCCTGTCTGTCTGAGAGGCGTGATAAGCACTGGTATCTGTTTTTTTTCAAAGCCATCTCAGGAACGCTCCCCTCTTACATTTGCTCTAACGTTGGATCAGAATCCAAGTCCCTATCAGACCCGTATGGAGTGACCTCCTGACCCTCAAGGTTCCGTTGGCTAAAACAGAGCTAGGTAATAGGCCAAGCAGCATTGTCTGTCAGTGCTCCATCTGATTGGAACGAAAAATATCAGATCTACAAGCTCATAGCGCGGCACTTACGAGCTTGTAGATCTGCTATATATTATATATTCTTTCAGAGCGAACATTTTTAACTCAAATTTTTGCCTCTGCAGGGTCCCTGGAACAACATATTTTCAGATGGGGGTCGGCGGCCAATTACATACCATTTTTGGGGTCCTTGACATGAAATATTGAGAACCACTGATACACATGACCTGATGAAGATCAAATAGATCGAAACGTTGTCAGTATTTCAATAAAGAACGTCTTTCTTGTACATGTGGTGTGCAGGCTCCATATCCAATACCTACTGAAGTTTATTCAGTCCAGCCTGTCGATGTGCGTGTTCTACATCTGCTCTAACCACTGATACAGAAACAGAGGTTTTCAGAAAATGGTCAGGATTTAGAAGGCATTTTTTTTAATTTCCGACGTCAGTTCAACATTGTAACTGTTTTAATTAATCTTCGGTCTATCTGTTATAGTTATTTTAGTTATGAGTATTGTCTGTCTTCCGATTGATATATTTAATATTGCTGTTTGTTGCTTATTGTTGATTTTCTGTATTCAGCTACATTGAAAATGACGGCCTGCACCCCCTCAAGTGCACAAACAGAGTTTAGACCACACACACACACGCACACACACACACACGCACGCACGCACGTACGTACGCATGCACGCACGCACGCACGCACTATGGTACAATACAATACAATACAATACAATGCCGAGCTCTCAGAGAAAAAAAATGAAAGCAAGTACATCCGTATAGCTATTGGGTTGTAATGGAGAGGTTTGTGTCTCAGTGCTAAGAATAGCATGCAGTATAGATATATCCATGGAGGAGGGAGACACGCACGCATGCACGCACGCACACACACACACACACACACACACACACACACACACACACACACACACACACACACACACACACACACACACACACACACACACACACACACACACACACACACACACACACACACACACACACACACACACACACACACACACACACACACACACACACACAGGACAGAATAGTGTAACACAATGAGGCTAAGAGGGGATCTGTGTGTATTCATCAGTGATGATGAGTAAGCATATTATGGACACATCAGTAGTAAACACTGAAGAACATGCAGTGGTATAAAAAGTATTCGCATTTTCTTTACATACTGTACCGCCGGACGCCGGTAAGTAAAAGGGTTAATACTGTGATGTAGAAAAAATACTGGAATACTGGAATTCAACATTTACTTGAGTAAAAGCACAAACGTTTTCTGAAAAAGCTAGGTTTTTCAGTCGTTCTTCGATTTTTCAAAAATAGCAGACCTACAAGCTCGTAGCGCTATATATATATATATATATATATATATATATAGCTATATATTATAGGGCTGAGGTGGTTACTGTACGTTTTGTAATAAAAATACACATAAATGTAGTGGAGTAAAAGTACAAAGTGAAATTGGAATTCCTCACTTTGGTGGAGGGATTACAACCTTGAATAACCAATGCCTATATATGTGTCTAAAATGTAGATGTATTTGGTCTATTTATTTGATTGATTTCTATGTTTGTGTGCTTGTGTTAGTGTGTGTGTGTGTGTGTGTGTGTGTGTGTGTGTGTGTGTGTGTGTGTGTGTGTGTTTGCCTAACTTACAAAGCCCACAAAGTGCATGTTTTCCTGATGAATTACATTGTGCTATGTTGAGACAGGGAGCGAGAAGGAGAGAGAGAGAGAGAGAGAGAGAGAGAGAGAGAGAGAGAGAGGGAGGGAGAGGGAGGGAGAGAGAGAGGGAGAGAGCAGAGGGATAATAATCAGTGTTTCTGTAATGTGGTTTCAGGGTCACTGAGCACCCCACTTAGGGAATGACAAAAGCAGTGTTCCCCAATTTGTATCACACACACACACACACACACACACACACACACACACACAGCTGGCGGCTGCCCCCAACACACTGCTACATTTGCTCCAATCAACGGCCAATCAATCCCCCACCTGTCCCTATCTGGCACTAACCTCACGTCACCAGGCGTTCACACCTCGGAGGGAACACGAACACACACACACACACACACACACACACACACACACACACACACACACACACACACACACACACACACACAAACTGTTTGTTTTTAGTTTCGCCAGTCGCTACGAGTTGGAATAAAATAAGTATCCAAGTACATTTACTTAAGTACAAATGTATTATGTACTTTACTTGAGTATTTACAATGTACAATACTTTTACGCCACTACATTTATTTGAAAACGTTACTTTGTAGATTTGGATCATTACAAAACATACAACCACTTCAGCCCTATACATTTCGGTGATTTGAAAATAGCAGATAGTGAATCTATATATCTGCTATTTTTAAAAGATTATTACACATTTGAAAACGTATAGTGCATAATGAGTACTTTTACTTTTAGTACTTTACTGTAGGTATACATTTTGAAGCCAATATACTTTTGTACTTTTACTTTAAGCACAAAGTTTGAATTCCGGACTTTTACTTAACAGAGTATTTCTACAACATGGCAGGGCTGATACTTTGATTGATACTAAAAATAAAAAATAAACATTTCCACCACTGGTGACAGAACGGAAATCACATCGTTATTATGATCTACCATCTACTGTACCATGATGATACCGGAGACACAGTGTCCTCCCCCCCTCTCTTTTTAATTGGCTGAAGTTATTAATATTTAATCGATTCAAATACTCCCCGCGTCACCTTTCCCATCGCTCCTTCTAACCCGGAGGCTGTGCTCGTCTGCTGGGAGCAAAGAACGGTGAGAAGTTATGGAAAGTGTGTGTGTGTGTGTGTGTGTGTGTGTGAGTGAGTGAGAGTGCGTGCGTGCATGTGTGCGTCTGAATGGTCAATTATACAATGTTCCATATATAGGATTTGTATTTTTAAAACAAAGCTCCCACTCATACACTCTCACCCTGGTGTCTCTATTTTGGCCCTGAGAATTTCCTCCAATTACCGAAAAATGTCCAAACTCACAGCGCGACATAGTAATAGCATCATTCTATTATCGTGAGCGCACGCACACACACACACACACACACACACACACACACACACACACACACACACACACACACACACACACACACACACACACACACACACACACACACACACACACACACACACACACACACACACACACACACACACACACACACACACAGGCTTCCTCCAGGACAGAGCGTGAGAGGGAGAGGATGAGGAGGAGGAAGAGGTTGAGAGGGGAGGATGAGGAGGAGGAAGAAGAGGTTGAGAGGGGAGGAAGAGGTAGGATGAGGTGATATGAATAAGAGAGTAAAAGGAAAAGAATGGATAGGACACACTGCGCACGCACGCACTGATGCACGCGCGCACACACACACACTGCGCCTGCACGAACGCAGGCACGCACGCACGAGCCAATTTCACAAAACAGTCACACATTTAGTATTCATCACCAGCTGGTGAGCCTAAAATCTTGTTTTCTTTTAGTATGAGTATATGTGTACTGTACTGTATGTGTGTGTACGCGTGCGCTTGCATGCACACGCACAAGTGTGCACTAGTATACGCACAAGTACGCCTCAAGATCAGAGTGTCTAACATCTGCATATATACACACACACTGTCAGCAATATGAGTAATGTAAACCTATATCTAACCTGACAACACACACACAAGGCTGTGTGTGCATGTAAACCTATCTAACCTGACAACACACACACGAGGCCGCGTGTGTGTACACTTCCATCCACAATGTGACATCTCTGTAGACTCTACACTACAGTGTATAGTGTAGAGTAACACAGTAACAGACAGTGTAGTGTCGAACCTGCCGAAGTTCGAGTCCTAAAAACAGGGCTGGGGTACAGCCTTACTACCTAGACATATCACGCTACGGGCAATGAATGCGTGCAAGCCCAAGCGTGCGTGCGTGCGAGACAGAGGGAGAGAGAGAGATATTCTAATCCACCCATATCAGTCTCCAGTGTCATGGTTGATATGACATGCAGCATTATTAGTCCAATATGTACAGATTTATCCACAATATGAGTGGAGAGCAAGATAAGCACGGATGGAGAGATGGAAGCAGAGAACAACAGAAACAAAGCCTGATCATGTTTTCTTATCTCACATAATAGGCTGTCAATATTGTTATTATTTCTCTCCAAATTGTCAAATAATTTTTAAATCACTCAATAGAGCACCGAAGTCTGACGTCAATATCGGTAGAGGGCTCAAATCCACAGGTTCATGTACTTTTTATTTGCATTATAATCCCCATAGGGGGATTTTAGATCGCCTCATATAAGTACTGTGTTTGAAAAATGTCACCCCGGCCGTTACACTCATATGGATATGAAGAATCAACTGACTGAGAGAAAACGCTAATGTTACTGCTACTGAATTAGTTACATTTTCGCTAGAAACAGACTGTATCATATGAGTGACTGACTGTCAAAAACGATACAGAGTCAGAGACACCTCCCTGACAATAACGTAGAGACAGCTTGTTTATTTTTGGACCACAACACTTACAGTATATGAAACGATTTTAAGATGAGCCCATGTTATTCTCCATGGAGAAATTACTTCCGCGAACCAGGGGAATCGAAGGGATGAGCGAGTTACGTCAGCTCTATAGGCAATACATCCATGAATTTCACAGAAGAACTCCTGCATCCTTCACCCTCTCCTTCACTCTGTCCTACTAAATGATATGTACAGTAACTGGCCACCGACCAGGAACCCCTCAGAAGCAAAGATTTTAGTTATAAAATGCTTGATCTACAAGCTATGAGCTTATAGATCTGCTATTTTTCAATAGCTAAAGTATAACAAAATGCTTAAAACACCAAAAGGGGTTCCCATACTGTACTATTTGTTTTTACAATTTACAATTTAGTATTTATAATTTCCAATACTTCTACTCCACTACATCTCAGAGGCAAATATTGTACTTCATTACAATTATTTGAAAATATCATTTTGTTTTATACCTTTTAAACACGTGTGAAACTGGAGAATCTGCATAGGGAGTACTTTTACTTTTGATAAATGGTAAATGGTGCATTTATATAGCGCCTTTATCCAAGGCGCTTTACATAGATTGTGCATTACATTCACCCATTCATACACCGATGGCAGCGGAAACCATGCAAGGCACCAACTAGCACATCAGGAGCAATTAGGGGTTCAGTGTCTTGCTCAAGGACACTTCGACAGTAACTCTGGGGGAGCCCGGGTTCGAACTGGCAACCTTGCGGTTCCCATCCAGGCACTCTACCCCTGAGCCACCGCCGCCCCCATACTTCAAGGTGAATTTAATACCAATCCAATAGGCCTACATTTGCACTTTTACTCAATTCAATTTAGAATTCCGGACTTGTATGTGTATGTGTGTGTGTGTGTAGTATGTGTGATGTTTGCATTATGGTTATTTTGGATCTATGCCTGCGTTTACGTTATGCATTTGCGTTTACATTATGCATTACGGTTTTTCTTAGCTATCTTTGTAGGCATATAAAGATCGGTTTGAATTCAATACAGATTGATGTATTTGTTGTTAGGAAGTGACACAGAAACCGGCTAGAGGGTGAGGAAATAGGCCAAACCGATAAGGAGATGAAGAGATAAAGATATGAAAGAAAAATGGGGGACTCTGTTTGTTCCAACGGCTGCCGCACGCTCCAATCTATCCCTGGGAGGGCTGAAGTGCACGCAAGATTAACTGTAGTTTGGCTGTTGACAAGATGTTAAGGCCATTAAAAGGAGACAAAGTGTAAACAATTAAAGTAAATCTGAAAATATCCGCCATGGGAATAATAAATGTTTTCCACTGGTGTGTGAACACAGACGAAGCCCTTTGAGGAAGGAATACAATGAAGGGGAAAGAAAGAAGAATGTGGCATGAGGAGCGGCTTTGGAACAGCACAGTACCAACGCCGGCCGCCACCTGGGTTATCTTTAACCCATTTAGACCTGAGGACGATTCTACAGAATGTCTTCCAAGTCCTGACAGTTTTCTGAAAAACCCATGTTTCTACAGTATGTCAGTCGCTCTCAAACATTGTACAAACATTGTAATTGGCCGCTGACCCCCATCTGAAAATATGTTGTTCCAAGTGACCACCCAGAAGCAAAGACTTTGAGTTAAAAACGCTTGCTCTGAAAGAATAAATATTCAATGATTTGAGGCACATTTTCACGATTTTTTCAAAAATAGCAGCATTTTTCAATAGCTAAAGTATAACATAACGCTTAAAACACCAAAAGAGTATACTGTACGTGTTCCTCCCGCCCAGAATGGGTTAATCAGAGAGGAGATAAACGTGGCAATTACTAATGTTTAGCCAAGCCGCTACGCTACGCTGCAGAGCTTGTTAAAAAAGAAAACCCTGCTAATTCTGTCCAGATAAAGACAGCTGAAGGGTGGAGGGAAGGGGATGAAAAGGAACCATTCTCTGGAGGTATAAAAGGGGACATTATTAATATTATTATTTTATATTAGCCTCAGAGAGCTTCTAATCTGCCTTAATCATGGCTTTGATACCTGGGTCTGTGGTTCCTCCACAACAATGACACCTTGATGTTCTTTATTTTGCGTGTGTGTGTGTGTGTGCAGTGCGCGCACGCACGCACTCGCACACGTGTGTGTGTGTGCGCGTGTGCATGCGCGTGCATAAATCAGTTTGTGATACACATGGACACATTTATTTTCCTGTTCTATTATTTGTCTCAATCACGTGTGACGCACACGCGCACGCACGCACGCACGCGCGCATAATATGGACACATCAGACGGGCGAGGGCAGCATGTCTACCGTGTTGCTGTGTCTGTCTGGGTAGTTAAGGCTGAGATTGCCAATAAATAGTGGCCGGTGGCCTTCAGCGGTCGCCAGCGGGGAGAGATTTGTGTCCTCGCATCTGGTTGGCCCAGACCTGAGCAACAGAACAGAGCCATCTCGTTAATCAGGGGACACTCGTTGTTGTTGGGGACACCGCCGCGCAGAGACCGTGCGTGTGTGTGCTTGTGCGTGCACGTGCGTGTGTGTGCGCATGTGTGTGTGACTGTGTGTGTGCGTGTGTGTGTGTGTACTGTTACATGTGCTATATTATATCCAGAGATTGAGACAGCAGTGGTGCTGAGACAGATGACAGGGTGTGAAAGGCCAAAGCACAGTGACCATGAGTCTCTCTCTCAGACTTGATATCTATATTGTTGATAGTCTCTCTCTCTCTCTCTCTCTCCAACGTTTCCAGTAACAGAAGAAATATAGATCTATATATAGACATATATGGGAGAGAACTTTAACACAAAAAGATCCCAAACCTTTGGGTCCAAATCTATACATATCTATATCTCATTTTGTATATATAGCTTTCTTATGAAATGATGAAAAAATAAGAAGATTTTGAAAACAGTTAAGTCACGCTTGGGCCACAAATATTCATTGTAAATTCCCAGGATGACGGCACTGTGACGTGCTCGGCTCGCTCCCCCTGAAAATGTGCATGGTGTGCATGCAGGCCATGGGGACTGCATGGAGGTCATCACAGTGCAGTGCAGGACGGTGAAAATGCCAGTCTGCATTCTGAATCAGATGCCGTCGTGATAGCCTACTGTACATCCTCTTTGGACAAACATTACCGCAGTACATGACATTATACACGCTGTTGTGATAGCGAGAGTGGCTGCTCTGGGGCCAGTTCAACACCAGGGAACAATGTCAAATATCAAGTCTGCTCCAGCAAGTACACCGAGTACTCTCAGTGTACTCTGTACTCTGCAACAGGGACTTCCAATTATAGCTCTCTTATTCCATTTAGATCCGAGGATGATTCTACAAATATCTTCTAAATCAAAGACAGTTTTCTGAAAAAGCCATGTTTCTCAAACATTTTCATGTCAAGGACCCCCAAGATTATATGTAATTGGCCGCCGACCCCCATCTGAAAATATGTAGTTCCAGGGCCCCCCCAGAAGCAAATATTGGAGTTAAAAATGTTAAAAAGAATATATATTCAAGGATTTGCATGACATTTTCAAGATTTCTCAAAAATAGCAAATCTACAAGCTCATAGCGCGGCACTCAGTGACGCGCTACAAGCTTGTAGATCTGCTATTTTTCAATAGCTAACGTATAACATAATGCTTAATGAGAACGGTTGTTGCCGTCATGATGAAGCGTGTCCGTAGTGACGCGTGGCGGCGGGGGGGGGGATTGAAACCACGACAACGATCCAGCGGTCTCAACTGCGAGCCCTTTTGGTCCTACAGGTTATTATTTATATGCATTGGAAACAATGGAAACGGACCAGAAGATGACGTCGCAAGTTTTTGTCAGCCAGGACAGGGTGCCAAAACTCACACCCGTGTGAAGTAAGTGGTGCAACTCCGCGTGGGGGTCCCCCGGACGTATGGGGACAAAAGCTGTATATAGGAGGGGCTAGCGCCTAAAAATGCAGCTCCCGTTGTAGCTTTGTACAGTAGCTTTGCATCTACAAGTTGAACCCATCTCAGCTTCAATTTGTAGCTTTGCATCTGGAAGTTGAACCCATCTCAGCTTTAATTTGTAGCTTTGCATCTGGAAGTTGAACCCATCTCAGCTTCAATTTGTAGCTTTGCATCTACAAGTTGAACCCATCTCAGCTTCAATTTGTAGCTTTGCATCTGGAAGTTGAACCCATCTCAGCTTTAATTTGTAGCTTTGTAGCTTTGCATCTGGAAGTTGAACCCATCTCAGCTTCAATTTGTAGCTTTGTAGCTTTTGCAGCAGCTACAGTATAAACGTCGGATGCATCTTTGCATCTTCATGTCGCTGCAGGCTTCCATTGACAATGAATGGTAGACTGTCTTCATGGTAGCTTCATGGTGTGAACGCACCATGAGGTGGATTACATAACTGATGCCTGAACACAGAACATAACAAGCAACCTCCTGGGAGTCCCCTCTGCACGTTATTGTATAGCCACACACCGCTAGGGCTACACCCTACTGTACGTGCACACACAATACAGTTATGTTATACAGCATGCATACTGTGATACCTCTCATACTGTATACCTTTTATCATTTTCGTTTTGTCATATGAAAGCAGGGAATCAGAGCTTCAAATTGACATATTGGTTGTTCAGTTTGACCCACCAGTTTTGGAGATATGGCTTATAGAGTAATGTCTTGCAGAGAAACAGCGAGTTGAGAAAACAGGCCTCAGAAAGGTTCACTTCTGTGGTCTCTAGCATTACACCTAGCTACATGTTTAAGCATTTATTTCACATTTACATGTCAATTTCAGCTCTGACACTTATTTCAGGCATGCTCTAGTATGTGAAGAATCTGCATGCCTGTGCTATTAACTTCTGGTGAAAAGCTGGAATTTGCGCGATGGCAGGCTCTCAGTCAAATCTGGTGACATTTTGAAAAGGTCTTTTTGGGTGGGCCTCCAGACAAACTACAGCGGATGCACCAGTACTAGAGCTGGGGGGGGGGGAGTAACCGGGCCTTGACCCCAAAATTGCAGTGCGCACTTACTTCTCCTCCCACACCAGAACTGTGGATGTGCCTCTCCTCTCCGCTGCACACCTCATGCCAATCCAATCCACCTCACGCCAAACCGGATCCCAGATAAAGCGTCTCTTGTGTGTCTCAGTGGTCAGTGTAAAGTCACCCCGTCATTATCCCCACAGCCCTGCTCTGTTCAACAGCAGTACGCGGTGTGACCACACAGCAGTACGTGGTGTGACCACACAGCAGTACGTGGTGTGACCACACAGCAGTACGTGGTGTGACCACACAGCAGTACGTGGTGTGACCACACAGCAGTACGCGGTGTGACCACACAGCAGTACGTGGTGTGACCACACAGCAGTACGTGATGTGAACCACACAGCAGTACGTGATGTGAACCACACAGCAGTATGTGGTGTGACCACACAGCAGTATGTGGTGTGACCACACAGCAGTACATGGTGTGACAGCTCAATCTATAGAACCCATCCAGAACCCGCTGGGAGCTCAGCAACAGGTGAGGAGTCTGACCGCCAGGGAACAACACTCACTCACTCACGCAGGCACACACACACACACACACACACACACACACACACACACACACACACACACACACACACACACACACATGCAGGCACAGAGTACAGACACACTCACGCAGGCACACACACACACTCCTTTTTCCACTGACAAAAACTAGACTAAAATGTTAGGAAGGAACTGGTGGACAAGAGATCCAATATCTCAGTCACCGGTTGCATCTACAAGAATGCGTTGCGCTGCGACGTGATGTGAGCTTGTAGATCTGCTATTTTCAGCAGGTGTAAAAACAGTCCTTACGATGGCATCAAGGCCCGCCAAAAAGCATTTTTGTCGACTGAAACTAGACATTCCGGGTGACTAAAATGTGACTAAAACTAAATGAAAACTATTCAATAAACTAAAATGTGCCGGCAAAAACAACACTGCTTGTGAAAACATTCATGGGAGGGACACAAATCTATAGCCGGCCTCAGCCACAACAAAAGATACTGTATGTTGAACATCAAAACCCTTTATTTACTCAGTAAAGTAAATAATGCTATACTGGTCTCGTATCATTTATCTCTCCAGATTGTAGCAGCCTGTAGTCTTGCTGGGAGGTTTCTGAAGCTAGAAAAGTGCACTGTTACAGTAATGTGCCCGTGGCAAAACATTTCCCTAAGCTATATATATATATAGTAAATAGAATAGTTGGTTTATACGCTGTGGTTTCAGAGCTAAAACCTACAGCCTGAGGCTGTGCAGGCTGGAGTCTGCCTTCACTGACACTAACAAGGGACTACATTTATTTCGCTCCTACGCCACAAAAATGTGGAACGCCCTACCAACTGTCATTAAGACATGTGAATCCCATGACTCCTTCAAAACCGCTCTCAAAGGGCACCTATGGACGGCTGCAATCGGAAACTGGCCCCCGTAAAATCTGAAGCGTATCGTGCCATTCGGTGGCGCGCTATGAGCTTGTAGATCTCACCAAACACAAAAAGGGGTTCCCGCCCAAAATAAATAAATGTTTTAGACCAACTGGTATAGTCATTGTAAAGTAGACGTCAAGTCCACACACCAGCTCTGACATTGTGATGAAAAACTATTCTAGGTACGGTGGAACCGATTCAGTTTCTTCAATCTCAGAACCGGGTCTGAAATAGAACCAGTTCGGGGTCCCTAAACACTAATCACAATGCAACGTGTTAGCTTGAAGATACGTTCTATTCAGAGTGATAGAGCAGTGGTGTCCGGGGACCCCCAGGGGTCCTTGAGGGAGTTCCATGGGGGGTCCCCAGCTAAATGATAGTTAGGAACCAAACCTTATGGAACTGTAACTCTGAGAGTGTACAAATGGAACTACGTAAATGGACCCTAACGAACATTTGTACACTCTCAGAGTTAAATTAACGTTGAGTTTACATTATAAATTGGGGGTCCCAGAGATAGAAACGAGGGTCCGTAGCCTAATGCAAGTCAAACTGGGTAGGGGGTCCTTGAAAGTAAAATGGTTGAGAGTCACTGCTAGGGGTTGAGAACCCCTGTCATAGAGGACTATGATTCACAGGTCCATCCTTCTCCTTGCTCTACGTCCAGCTAAATATAACTTCCATCAACCTGACTTATAAATAAGTCCACCGTCCAATAACCATTAACTGGTTGTTCAGCAGCATGGGCTGAAGAGGCCTGCAGACATGATTAACTGATTATTAATTATTTGTCTCTGACTGATATGCACGGGGAGGAGGTACTGTCTGAGCAAGAGGAAGAGGAACTGATCTGATCATCCGTATTCATCAAGCATCTCAGAATCACTCCTAGGAATCTCTCTGAATGTTTAAATATATATATACTAAATATATTTTTGAGAACGTTTGGAAATCGAATTGATCTTGGCTGTGCGGAAATGTATACCTAATGAATTTGAAATGTATAATTGTATTTTATACAATGCCAATGTGTAGGTTAGGTTAGTTTTTAATTGGTATATTATTTTTATAGCTACAGTGTCACATACGTACGTTGCAACCTCGTGTGTATGTGAGCGGACAACAATGGAAATAAGTCCTGGATTTTGTTTGTCATCCTCATATTATTTTAACCCATTTCGAGCTGAGGACGATTCTACAAATGCTTTCTAAATCCTGACCAGTTTTCTGAAAACTCTATGTTTCTGTGTCAGTGGTTCTCAAACATTGTCATGTCAGTGACCCCAAATGTGTATGCATTTGGCCGCCGACCCCCATCTGAAAATATGTAGTTCCAGCCAGGGACCCCCCAGAAGCAAAGATTTGAGTTTAAAACGTTTGCTCTGAAATAATCTATATTCAAAGGTTTGCGCCACATTTTCATGATTTTTAAGTGGTGCAACCACTTCCTTAAGTGACTATGTGTGTGTGTGGCTGGCTGGGTGGGTGGCTGCCTGGGTATGAGCAAGAAAATAGCATGGTTGTTTCTCACCACCTGTGCGCAACCTAACACACACACAAACACACATATTAACTGTATATATGGTGAGTACAGTGACAGTACAGTACAGTACAGTACAGTACAGTACAGTACAGTACAGTACAGTACAGTACAGTACAGTACAGTACAGTACAGTACAGTACAGTACAGTACAGTACAGTACAGTAGAGGGACCCCCACGCGGTAACTCTGTCATTTCTCAACCATTTCGGATGCGGGCGGCTCTGGAACTCTCCCCTCCCCAGGGACCCCCACACGGAGTTGCACCACTTACTTCACACAGGTGTGATTTTTCAAAAATAGCAGACCTACAAGCTCATAGCGTGGTACTTGGTGCCGCACTATGAGCTTGTAGATCTGCTATTTTTCAATAGCTAACGTATAGCATAATGCTTAAAACACAACAGATGACGGAAATTATCCCTTCATTGTCAATGGCGTTTTTAAAACAAACATTGAACTAAAAACAAACATTAAACCTGTATATAGGAGGGTCAAAAACACACTAAAAGGGATTGCGAAGTGATAGTGATAGATGAATGTCAGACCAAATTTAGGAGGATGTAAAATAAAAATAAACCTCCCTTTATGTCTATCAGGTTTGCACACTGTTGCCAAATATTCTTTCGGACTGGGGTCAATTTATTCCTTTTCCGCAGCTGTCTAGTGGGTGATAGCTAGTGATAGCCTACTACTTTCTACTGTATAGTGGGGTCTAGTGGGGTGTTGGTGACAGGCTGACAGGCTAGTGATAGCCTACTACTTTCTACTGTCTACTGGGGTCTAGTGGGGTGTTGGTGACAGCTAGTGATAGCCTACAACTTTCTACTGTCTAATGGAGTCTAGTCGGGTGTTGGTGACAGGCTGACAGGCTAGTGATAGCCTACTACTTTCTACTGTCTGGGGTCTAGTCGGGTGTTGCTGACAGGCTATAGTGATAGCCTACTACTTTGGGATCCGCAAAACACAGCAAAAACAAATGCACTGCAGTGTGCAACCACCTTTAAAACCACACTAAACTATAATCTCCATAATATATAGTTATCAAGCTACAACCACCTTCAGCTAGTAGCCTACTGCACATTTAAATATGTAATATATATTGTGTAATATATTTTTTTTTAACCTTGAGAGGGTACAAATAATATCACCAAATGGACATATTATTTTCAGTGATCCCAGAGGGGACATTACTTCTCTGCATTGACCCTGCAGTGAGCGCACGGTGCACAGGGGAGTGTCCATGCTCAGGCAAACACTTTCCCTGCCATGAAGCTATTAATACAATTATTAGCTGATGACCGCCAGCATTTTTCAGTGAAAACCCTTATTTTGAAGGATATCCACTGGCACCCCAAAAAGGTATGTGCCGTACTGGTGGCACCACCAAGGGATCATTGACAATCCCACCCCACCCAACAAGAGGTCATCTCCAATCCATTCAATTGTTGTGCTTAATATTTAGAGGATCTTTAACAACCAGTCCTATTATGAATCCTGGCTGTAAAATAATAATAATAATAATAATAAAAAACACGTGCGTGCACGTGTATGCGATGCGATCCCTCCCATTGTGAGCAGACTACTCGGATGCCTAATAATATACAGTGCGAAAGACAGTTTCCATAGGAACGCCCTGATGAGCACAGACTGTACGGAGGCATAATGAGGCACGCGCAGGCAGGGCTGCGGAACATTGACAGTAAATGATTTTGTGATACTTTCATAATAACATCAATCACAATATTTCTCCACACCACCTTTCGACATAATTAAGCAATAACATATGTGAGAGGCCCTTTGCGTATATTGTGATTGTGGTATAGTAACTAAACCTCAGACTGGGTTGTATTGTTGTTTTTATAGCATGCAGGTTGCAAAGCCCAAGGAACAAGTTTCACCCACAACGGGCTCTATGCACACAGAATAACTCTTCCTACGTACTTCACAGGTGTTACCGTTCCATTTAGTGTGCAGTGGTTCTCCAACGTCTTAGGCCCAGGCTACACGGATATATGGACCTTTTGCAAAACGCACATTTCTGTGTGTGCGTTTGGGCCTTTCAGCCGACACGCTGACGGCGTTTTCGGCCACTCAAAACGTAGGTTTTTGGAAACGGATAAATAAGTGAAGATTTTCGAAAATATCCGGATCAGTGGATCTGTGGACCCCCATGCGAAACGGAGCTTTTGAGAAACGATGATGTCACTGCTTATTAGCGCATATCATGTTTACTATAATTAGGTGAGAAATGCAGCTTGTGCCTGCATGGAAACTACACGGATATCTATCCAATTGTTCATGTTTATATATCACTGTTAACAACTTTAAAACTTATCATATGTTGCATCAACTGCAGCGAGCAAAGGCTCTGCTGCATCCAATAATAAATATATCAGCCTACTAGTCCAGTGCGGACTGGTGATTTCATTTGTATTGGTGCCGAGTGCGAAGCTTGAACAATAGGTTAATTGCGGACCGCTACAAATAAACTGTGGATATTAACCTACCAATAAGGACCCAGGCCAAATGCCATTGCGCAGTACACCAACAGGTCTATGCGTGGTGTGTGCATAGCCGCATGTGAAACTATATTATCATGCTGTATTTTTCTCTCCATTTCATGGTCATGGAGGGAGAGAGAGAGATAGACGGTGCAGAGAGAGAGAGAGAGAGAGAGGTGAATGCAATTGCATCAAATAGTGTGGTTGGTGAGAAGAAAGTATACAGTGGGTCGCCGTGCGCATATATGATGGCCGTTGTCACTGTGCTTGCATGCCGACAATGTGCGCCCGTGAACTTTTATTAGCCTATACGTACATTATAACGTGACATTTATTATACACCTGGAACATAATATAGCCACTCTACAAGCTCACAACTGGTTGTGGACGCGACACTTCTATAGGTCTGACTCTGCTATTAATTTCTGTGCAGGACTTGCCAAGTCGCCAGAGCAATGGTGGTAAAGTGTCTATCATTTTTAAATTATGGAGAGAAAAGTCTAGAGTCGGGATTTGGAGATTTACGCACATAGCGTGACATGCTGACAGACAATGAAAGAAACATGTTCCACTTCCACTCACAATTTAGGTGGCTTTTAAAATGTGGTACTTATTCCTTCATTAAAGAATATGATTGGCGGCCTGGGCCGTGGCTCAGCGGTCCAGGCACCTTGGCTGGTAATCCAGTCTGGCAGTGTGCCGCGGGCTCGACTCCCGATCCCAACGGCCCTCACTGCATGTCATCCCCCCCATCTCTCTCCCCATTTCCTGTCAGCCTACTGTCTGTCCCTTCATAAAAAATATATAAAATAAAGGCGAAAGTCTAAAAAAAACATTTAAAAAGATATATATATGATTGACACCTCAAGTGTAAATATAAAATCAAATATAATATAGCCTACAATTGAAACCTGCTACTGCAGTGATTTTATCCTGTGTTCAATGCGTTTCTGCGTTTGTGTGTGGACTCAGATATCTTCTGTCGTATGGGCAGACGAAATAGGACGAAAATATCAGTTTTACAAAAGATCCATATGCGTATGTGTAGCCTGGGCCTTAATTTCAAGGACCTCTGGTTCCATTTGTACCCTCTCAGCGTTACACACCCGTACAGGGCCATTTGTACCCTCTCAGCGTTACACACCCGTACAGGGCCATTTGTACCCTCTCAGCGTTACACACCCGTACGGGACTCACTGTTATGCTATCAAAACCAATTGCTTTTAGCTTGTTAACCCGTTTTTTGGAGGTCCAGCCTTTTGGAGGTCCAGCATGACCGTGCCGATTGGCCAACTCAACTGATCGGCTGTGTGGATTGGCCAAACTTTGCAGGTGATTTGTGCCACTGAACCAATAAGAAGTTCATTAGGTCTCCATTGTTTCTTCATGAATCTAATACGGTGTACAGTGTGAGAAATGTTTTGCTGGACAGTACATCTGGTCGGAGGAGCACAAACTGACAACTTTGAATATGTTGTTGTTTCAGTGCAACACGAGGTGTACGCCTTTGGAGTGAACAGTGATGACGGCAAGGATCACATTGATGTTCACGTTTTCAACACGGTGTCTTTACGCTGGAGGACGTTGCCCCCGGTGACAACAGGAAGAGGAGAACGTCACCATGAGGTTCCATCCGCGTGCTTGGGCCAATCAGCTGTCGTGGTTGAAGATGTCATCTACCTCTGGGGAGGTCGTCGGTACCACTCATATGAGTTCTGCAACGTGCTTTATGCATTCGATGTGGACACCCACAGATGGTTTAAACCCAGGGTTTCTGGGACCGTTCCAGAGGGGAGGGACACCCACAGATGGTTTAAACCCAGGGTTTCTGGGACCGTTCCAGAGGGGAGGGACGGACACTCAGCCTGTGTCTTGGGGAAGGTCATGTTTATCCATGGAGGAGAAACCCAGCTGATTGCCTACACTAATGACATGTACAAGTTGGACACCGGCACAATGGTGTGGTCTGTAATTAACCACAGAGGCACTACCCCACCTGCTTCATTTGGTCACTCTGCCACCATCATCGGGACAAATATGTTTGTATTTGGAGGTATTGGGGGCCAGTCATACAACCCCCTCAGAGTGTTTGACACAGAGACCAACCTCTGGCTTAACACACCTTCTGCACAGCTATATCCAGAAGGACACTGGTTTCATTCAGCCTTTTCCTACAATGGAGAGCTGTTAATATTTGGTCGTGAAGGCATGGAAGAAGACTTCAACTATCTGTGGAAATTCAATCCAGAGACCTTCTCCTGGAAGAAGGTTCAACCCAAGAGGAAAGGACCAGGTCCAATGATGAGCAGTATGTGCTGTTGCATGGTGGGAGATTGTAATATCATGCATTGTGGAGGATGCCCCGATTATGACGTGTTCATACTAAACTTAAGTCCTAGTCTGAAGATGTTATGCGAGCTAGCGGTCATTCAGTACGGTCTGGATCAGTCTGAACTCCCACACGACATCAGGTGGGAACTGGCAGCCATGACTAGCAACGAGGGATGTGAATGACTCAGTATTACGCGAGTCGACGCGTTTTTCCTTTCCTTTTTTTCTATTTTTGAAGGATGCTAGCCCCTCCTATGCCCAGCATTGTGTGTCTGTGTGTGTGTACCACATAGAACATGGAACCCACAGGGCAAGCGGAAGAGGGGTCGCCCAAGAAACACCTGGCACAGAGACCTTGGAGGCAGACACCAAGACCATGAAGATGACCTGGAACCAACTGGAGAGAACAGCTCAAGACAGACCTTGGAGGCAGACATCAACACCATGAAGATGACCTATAACACAGAGAACGACATAACGTCCCCTGGCTATGTTATAATACGATTAGTTTCCTTTTCCTTTCCTTTCATAGAGAAGGATGAGGCTGGCAGGGCACTGCGTCAGGCACCCAGAACTTGAGGCAAGTAAATTGACCCTATGGGAGCCAACCCAGGGCAAAGCCAGGAGGGGAAAGAAGCGTACCACCTATGTAGACGTGCTGCGGCGCAACAGCTTGGCTGACAACACTGCAGAGCTCAAGAACCTGATGTTGGATAGGAATTTGTGGAGGGCAGCGATCCAGGAATCCCGAGTTGGTGTTGGCTTGACTTCACTCTCGCAGCAAGAAGAAGAAGAATAATACGATTTTGCACACAAGAAGTTATTTTGGTTAAAATTATTTTTTTGTCAAAATACTGAGTTCTTGGGAGCTTTACAGTATTCACTGTGTGTAAGCGACGCTCCTAAAGCAGTGGTTCCAAGACTTTTGAACCGAAAGGTGATGTCTCCCCAGTCCCTGCAACCAAAGCTATGTCACCCCAGTCCCTGCAACCAAAACTATGTCTCCCCAGTCCCTGCAACCAAAACTATGTCTCCCCAGTCCCTGCAACCAAAACTATGTCTCCCCAGTCCCTGCAACCAAAACTATGTCTCCCCAGTCCCTGCAACCAAAACTATGTCTCCCCAGTCCCTGCAACCAAAACTATGTCACCCCAGTCCCTGCAACCAAAGCTATGTCACCCCAGTCCCTGCAACCAAAACTATGTCTCCCCAGTCCCTGCAACCAAAACTATGTCTCCCCAGTCCCTGCAACCAAAACTATGTCTCCCCAGTCCCTGCAACCAAAACTATGTCTCCCCAGTCCCTGCAACCAAAACTATGTCTCCCCAGTCCCTGCAACCAAAACTATGTCACCCCAGTCCCTGCAACCAAAGCTATGTCACCCCAGTCCCTGCAACCAAAACTATGTCTCCCCAGTCCCTGCAACCAAAGCTATGTCACCCCAGTCCCTGCAACCAAAACTATGTCTCCCCAGTCCCTGCAACCAAAGCTATGTCTCCCCAGTCCCTGCAACCAAAGCTATGTCACCCCAGTCCCTGCAACCAAAGCTATGTCTCCCCAGTCCCTGCAACCAAAACTATGTCTCCCCAGTCCCTGCAACCAAAGCTATGTCTCCCCAGTCCCTGCAACCAAAGCTATGTCACCCCAGTCCCTGCAACCAAAACTATGTCTCCCCAGTCCCTGCAACCAAAGCTATGTCTCCCCAGTCCCTGCAACCAAAGCTATGTCTCCCCAGTCCCTGCAACCAAAGCTATGTCTCCCCAGTCCCTGCAACCAAAGCTATGTCACCCCAGTCCCTGCAACCAAAGCTATGTCTCCCCAGTCCCTGCAACCAAAGCTATGTCACCCCAGTCCCTGCAACCAAAACTATGTCTCCCCAGTCCCTGCAACCAAAGCTATGTCTCCCCAGTCCCTGCAACCAAAGCTATGTCACCCCAGTCCCTGCAACCAAAGCTATGTCTCCCCAGTCCCTGCAACCAAAGCTATGTCTCCCCAGTCCCTGCAACCAAAGCTATGTCTCCCCAGTCCCTGCAACCAAAGCTATGTCTCCCCAGTCCCTGCAACCAAAGCTATGTCTCCCCAGTCCCTGCAACCAAAGCTATGTCTCCCCAGTCTCTGCAACCAAAATTATGTCTCCCCAGTCCCTGCAACCAAAGCTATGTCTCCCCAGTCCCTGCAACCAAAATTATGTCTCCCCAGTCCCTGCAACCAAAACTATGTCACCCCAGTCCCTGCAACCAAAACTATGTCACCCCAGTCCCTGCAACCAAAACTACCAGTGAGAATACCATACCTACAAAAGCTTAAAAGTTACATTTGTGGAATTTATGGAATTCCTTTTGATTGTTTTAATTCTATTCATGAAAATTCTTTGCAGAAGTGGTTTGAATTTCTTTTCTTTTCGATTTATTTATTTTTGTCATTCAGGAAATGGGGAGAGAGCCAGATGGGGAGTGAAGCCCGACACACACCGGCTGCGTAACCCGCGCTGCGCGCCGATAGAACACAGTTCTATTTTCCAGGCGGCGCCGCGCAGCAACGCGCCGCAGACGGTCGCAGGCGGTGTGTGGTGGGCTTGACACGCAGCAACGGTCGTCAGGATGGGGATTCGAACTCACGACACGCTGTCATAGGGGGTTCTTTTGGGGGTCCCTGACATGAACGACTGACAGAAAACTGTCAGGATTTAGAAGACATTTTGTAGAATCGTCCTCAGGTCTAAATGGGTCACACTAAGCAAAAAAGCATGGAATACGGATGTGTATATTACAGGAAACTCCCGTTAAACTTTCCAACAAACTCCGGTAAACTCCATCACACCTGTATATTACTGTATTTTAACTGTATACAGTGCCCATAATTGCCTGTTAACTCCTCTTTTCACGCAGTGTTAACTCATGCTGAATGCACAGGCCTGCCTGCAGTTCCAGCTTTGACCAGTAGGGCCGGCGGCTTCAACCTCGGCCAGCCGCTCTGGGGGCCACCCACTGTTTTTGAATGAGGTTCACATCATGCACCTGATGGTCAGATACCATGAATACTGTAATACTGTAATACTGTAGGGGGAATAAAAACTTTGGGAATGTTGCCAATTTAAATGATCAGTTATCAGTGCAACCTGTCACCAACACACACACACACACACACACACACACACACACACACACACACACACACACACACACACACAATAGCCTACAGTTAGCTCACGCACGCATGCTCATGCACACATGCACACCTCTGTTCCCTGTGGCTTTTGAATCTGCTTTCCTAATGAAGAGTGTAGATCAATATTGTAAAGGAAAGAACAGGCCACAACGTGTGTGTGCGTACATGCACGATTGTACGTGTGTGTGTTAGTGTGTGTGTGTTAGACTGTTAGTGTGTGTGTGTGTGTGTGTGTGTGTGTTAGACTGTTAGTGTGTGTGTGTGTGTCTGCATTCATGCAGGTAGTTAGAAACTTATGTAGTATGACCATAGCACTTGGACTGACTGTGTGCGCGCACATGCGTGCGTGCGTGTGTGTGACAGTCCACTGTACAAGACATCAGAGACACATGCCGCTATTTCGCACAGACGACAATCACACGAGGAGAGTTTGAAAACATGACTAATGATGACAAAACAAACCTCCCATATCTGCTGGGTGAAGTACAACAATGTGCAAACACAGCAGCAAGATGCGTGAGCTGCTGTGATAGGAGAAGGTTATCAAACGGAACACAACCACCCTAACAACCATAAAAACAAATCATTGTGTGTATTCCTGAGCTATCTGCATCGAGAGATCTCGTTACGTAGACATGGATTTATTGGAGATTCTGACTTTCAATTATGCATACATACGTTTTGTTTGGAAGGTATTGTTCCACTTTTTGCTTTGGCAACGTAAACATATGTTTTCTCATGCCAATAAAGCCCTTTGAATTGAATTGAATTGTGTGTTTCAGCGCGCCGCTAATTATGGCTTCTCAAATGCTTTTAGTTAAAAGGATTATGAAACTAAGAACTAAGAAATAGCGACACCTGCTAGAAGATTGAATTGGTGGGCTTTGATGCCATCGTAATGACTGATTTTACACTCGCTGAAAATATACAATTGCAAAAGTTGTCACTGCGACGCGTTGTGAGCTTGTAGATCGGTTGCAGGCTATTTTCAGCAAGTGTAAAATCAGTCATTACGACGGCATCAAGGCCAGACAAAATACATTTTAGTCGACTAAATCAACTGTAGATTTAGTGGACTAAAATCTCATGATATTTAGTGGACTAAAACTAGACTGACACTAAAACATTCCAGGTGACTAAAATGAAGTTTCATTTCAAATGACTAAACTAAAATAGAAATTTGCTGCCAAAAACAACACTGAGCTCCAGAGCCAAAGGAGGCGAAACTGTCTGGTGCTCCACCGCATAACATTCACAAAACAACGTTAGATCCGACATGAATTACCCAAAATATATAGGGATGCATGCCATGTTGAGAGTGGTTAAAATATGAACTACAAGGAGTGTAATTAAATGTAACACAGTAGCATTTGTGCTCACTAATCTCTGGCCAGATCGAATCCCATGCCAGAATTCACTGCATTTTGCTGGAGCTCCTTATTTGCTCGTGAGAAATAATTCCCCTTTTGTTGCGCTGGAGGGCTGGTAATTAATCTCTATCGCAACGTCTTTCCTGGCCGTCATTTTTCACGGACGCGAAGAAGTGACGCTTTCATTTTTTAACAGGATTTTGCGGTTAGTTTATTTTTATTTGGACTTGGTCACGGCAGAAGACGTGCGGGATTAATCTTGTAACGTCACAATCCTATGAAAGACAGAATTTATGGAATATGCTGACGCAAGTCAATATATAGTGGTGAGTATAATCCCTGTGAAATAATGGACAGGAGAAAATAACCTGTCCTGATGTACAGTGCATATGTACTATTTACATATTTTCACGTTGATGTCAGTTAAATGTCAATAAATGATAGATTATGAAACACATTTTTCTCACACGCACATGCCCCATGACCTGTCCACAAAGAACCATGCAATTTGGACAGACAGACAGCATGAACACAGAAGCATCCAACTCTGGTGGAGGAGGTAGGCATGATTGAAGTCCCAGAGGATGCATGTTATATTTAACCTTATGTAACCGCAGTTAGGGATCTTTCAAGGGAAACCTGGCTGAGACAGGCAGCAAGCAGCATGACTACAAAAAACACACTCCCAGGCAGAAAACACAAAAAGGAGACTATATACATTTAAGCAATTCATTAAATTAATTAAAATACATTTCTAGGAGTCGATTTCGGATAAATCCAGCAAATTCAATGATAAACACTGACATTCATTCTTTCATTTTGGATTGAAAAGTATTCAGCCAGAATAGAGGGTATATACAGTATGCATGTACAGTAACATCATCACCATACCCAGAAGTAATGCGGGAACGCCTACTTTCTAGCCTTGACACCCCATACTGTACATCCACACAGAAAAGTCCTTTCTGATTGCATTAAACGACGTTAAACTCACATTAGTTTTGACACTCGATTTGCCACTCACTTTATGCATGCGCATACCCTCTATAATCCACTGAGCTTCAAGTTATTCTGCAACATACAGTATTGCCACGCGCACGCACGCACACACATACTGTGCATAACATACATCCACATTGACA
Source organism: Protomyctophum bolini (assembly GCF_963924005.1). Lineage (NCBI taxonomy): Eukaryota > Metazoa > Chordata > Actinopteri > Myctophiformes > Myctophidae > Protomyctophum > Protomyctophum bolini. The sequence goes on from NC_137871.1 coordinate 35,027,484, forward strand.
CGCATAGCATAGGCAGGTGCATGCACAAAATGGGAAGTATAGCAGCCACTGTGAGCGCAGACCTGTGTGAATAATTGAGAGATCTCTCGAGGGCCCGCCACCACCGCCATTCCTCCAAGTATACCATGCAACATATCTCCACTTTTCAACTGGCATATACTGTATAGCCTATTCAATACAGCATGACTAGACTACAATATAGGCCTTTAAAAAACCCAGCAGCATCTCCATGTCATGCACTCCTCTCTCTCTCTCTGGTAAGAAGTCCAGGGACACAAGGACATATCTTGAGTGCGTGTGTGCGTGTGTGCCTGCGTGCGTAAGGTGTAATCCCTTTGACAGTGCATTACACCCAAACTGTGACTCACATACATCCAATGAAACAGGCCGACACAGCTGCTGCTGCAGCAGCAGCACATAAACAAGGTGTGTTTGAGCACAGCACTGCGTGATATTGGCTCCACTGTATATGTTACTGTAAGGGCATAGGCTGCATATTGCCTGTGCCTGCAGTACAGCACTTGTTCCATCGATAGCATTCTATTGTATTTCACATTTTATGGTGATGGATCAATCATCCAACATGTCAAAAAAAAAAAGGAAACCTTCTCTGGATCAATTAGGCACCTACA
>NC_137871.1:35033115-35038115 GCF_963924005.1 Protomyctophum bolini
AAACCCCAAGACTTGGTCTAGTGAGCATACACACACGCGCACGTGCGAGCGTGCGTGTGTGTGCACAACCAGCAGGCCGTACATACAGTATACTACACTACACAGTGCAGGAGTATTATTAGCCTCTGGGCCATTGAGAAGGTGCACGGCTGGCGCTGCGACCACAAGCCTCCCTTTGAGAGGAGAGGAGGCTCCAGATGCAGGAGGCAGAGGCTTCTACAACCTGGGTGTTCAGTTACGATACCACAGGAGGCGGGGGGGAGGGAGGGAGGGGGGAGGGAGGGGGGGGGGAGGGAGGGGAGGGAGGAGGAGGGAGGGAGGGGAGGGAGGAGGAGGGAGGGAGGGCTCCACTGTACTTACCAGGGCTATTTAACCCATTTTGACCTGAGGACGATTCTAACGAATGTCTTCTAAAAATCCTGACAGTTTTCTGTAAAACCTCACGTTTCTATGTCGGTGGTCCTCAACCCTTTTTCCATGTCAAGGACCCCCAGAATTATCTGTATTTGGCCCACCGACCCCCGCATCTGAAAACATGTTGCTCCTCCAGGGACCCCCCTGGAAGCAAAGATTTGAAAAACGCTCTGAAAGAATATATACATTCACACATTTTCACAATTTTTCAAAAATAGCAGACATTATAAGCTCATAGCTATATGAGTTTGTAGATCTGCTATTTTTCAATAGCTAAAGTATGACATAATGCTTAAAAAACACCAAAAGGGGTTCCCTTCCCGCTCAGAATGTGTTAAAGAACCCAGGATAGGAATGTGAGCCCCGGAGAGGGGGGGGGGGGGGGGGGGGGGCAACACAGGAGAGCAAAATATAGCATCAGCATAGCGGCGTTGTGTGGCAGTATAGCCGGATGTTGTGGTGAAATGGATGAAAGTGTCAGTCATACTTGTTGGGTCTTCAGCCCCGGAGCTATAGAGCCCCCCCCCCTCTCTGTCGTGCACAGGCAGCGTGCACGTTTGATCTGGTGTCAAGTGTGTCAGAGGACGTATAAACGCACGTGTGTGTGTGTGTGTGTGTTTGCATGCGCACGTGCGTTTCATCTGATTCATAGTAGCTACCGCTGGCTATAGCTTCACACAACGTAATATGCCTCGACGGGCGGCGGCTTTCACACACCCGTCTATTCTATTCACACACACGCACACACACACACACGCACACACACACACACACACACACACGCACACATGCGCTCATACACACACACACACACATACACACACAGTACACACATGCATGCACGCTTTGACAGTGCAGGGTTTTGATAGTGACTGACTCACGCCGTCCAGTGAGTCATACAACACGATGGGACTCACGGTGGTGACTGGATGGAGTGAAGTGAAGCAAACACAGGTTTGTGGATTCAAAGATGTGTTTGTCTCTCGTTTACGACGCTGCTCGTCACGCTGCCAGCCAGGCCTCACACGCACACACCTCTCAGCTGTGTGTGTGTCATCCTTTTTACCAAAACCTGACTGTACTAAATAGTAAACGGTGCATTTAAATATAGTGCCTTTATCCAAAACGCTTTACATATGTTGATTACATTCAGTCATTCACACTAAACATTCACACACCGATGGCGGAGGAAACCATGCACATCTGGAGCAATTAGGGGTTCGGCGTCACTTGGACACTAACTCTGGGGGAGCCCGCGGGGATCGAACTGGGAACCTTGCGGTTCCCATCTGGCCACTTTATACCGGCCACTCTACCCCCTGAGCCACCGCCGCCCCAGCCTGTAGGCCTACAGCTCTCGTGCACAATCTGGCCTTGTCAAGGTCAAGGACAGGGGGGTTCACCCTGGCCTTGTCAAGGTCAAGGACAGGGGGGTTCACCCTGGCCTTGTCAAGGTCAAGGACAGGGGGGTTCACCCTGGCCTTGTCAAGGTCAAGGACAGGGGGTTCACCCTGGCCTTGTCAAGGTCAAAGACTGGGGGTTCACCCTGGCCTTGTCAAGGTTGGTGCCCACTCCTCTAACGTTCTGTCTGCAAACCATCTTCCACATCTTCATTCCGTCTCTAAACCACTTTCCTTTTGATAATTATTGCTTTCCACTCTTTGTCTCTCTATACATTTCCACTCATTAACATCTCATATCCCATCATTATCTCTCTCTCTCTCTCTCTCTCTCATGATGCTAAGTGAGAGAGACTGTTATGTCTGTGAGTGTGTCTGTGAGTGTGTGTGTGTGTGTGTGCGTGCATGCGAGAGACTGTTATGTCTGTGTGTGTGTGTGTGTGTGTGTGTGTGTGTGTGTGTGTGTGTGTGTGTGTGCGTCCGTGTGTGCGTCTGTGTGTGTGCGCTTGTGTGTGTAGATTCAAGTGTAGGAAAAAGGAAAAGCAGGGAATAAGAAAAACATTCCATCTAATGTAGAGAAAAGTGTGTGTTTAAGAATAGTGCTGGTTAGAGTTCACTTCTGGCCATCTGTTGGAAGTTCTGCTTCATGGTGATAAAAACGTTGCCATGGATGACTATCATTGACAACATGACAGATGGACCAACAGGCAGACAGACAGACAGACAGACAGGCAGACAGACAGGCAGACAGACAGGCAGGCAGAGACAGACAGACAGACAGACAGACAGACAGCAAGACAGCATAGTGTTCACTTTGACAGTGAATTTTGAATACATTTCCATTTAGTTTTTTGTCACATTTTAATCCTGACAGCAGCCATTTTAGTCGACTAAACATCAGAACATCTTAAGTTGTCTAAATCTGCTGCGAGGACAGCTAATCATAATACTGGGTCTACGGTCGTGGACTTGAGCCCATTTCGGTGTGCCCGAGCAAGGTGCCGTGCGGCCAAGCGAGTGTCCGTATACTGCATTGTTTTACATTTTTATTTCAATTAAATGTTCAGTGTATTTAAAGGGGGAACGGCAAAACAGAGAGAGAGAGGGAGAGAGAGAGAGAGAGAGAGAGGGAGGGAGAGAGAGAGGGAGAGTTGGAGTTGGAGTTTAAAGAAATGCGTTGTCATAACAGGATAACGTATCATAACTGTATCATAACTTATGAAACATAATCTTATGATTCATAAGATTGTGTGTCTCTCTCTCTAATCTTATGATTCATAAGATTATCATAACTGTCATGTCGGTTTCATAACCACGTGTCATGCATAGAGAGAGGGAGTACATGGAAAGGAGAGAAGTAGCAGGTGAGTGTGAGGTGAATAGATCCGCCAGTACATCTGGAATGCAGCAGAGTGTGTGTGTGTGTGTGTGTCTCTCTCTCTCTCTCTCTCTCCTGGCAAACAGTATTGCTGGCTTGGTGTACACGGGGGAGCCAGGACAGGAAGCGTAATGTTCTCTGGATGTCTCGTCACCGTTCTGGTATAAACTATCCTCTTTTGACTCCTCAAGGTCTTCACCCTCCCAGACATCAGAACAGGTCTTCACCCTCCCAGACATCAGAACAGGTCTTCACCCTCCCAGACATCAGAACAGGTCTTCACCCTCCCAGACATCAGAACAGGTCTTCACCCTCCCAGACGGTCATAGCGCGGCACTCTGTGCTAAATCGTGAAAATGTGGCGCAAATCTTTGAATATATATTCTTTAAGAGCAAACGTTTTAATACTTCCTCTTACAACCTGAGTCATGTCTTACAGGTGTACAGTAACACCCAGGCCACCGCTCATGGGCAGCGGAGGCCTAAGGGTTAGAGGAGCGCCCTTGTTGCCGAAAGGTTGCCGGGTCGATTTCCCGGACGGGCAGGAAAAATCTGGGTCGGGGAAGTGATTATAGTCATCACTCACCCAACACCGCTGAAGTGCCTTTGAGCAAGGCACTGAACCCCCAACTGCTCCAGTGGAGCTGCATAGTGGCCAACAGTATCAGACTGAGGTTGTACTGGCTCAGCTCGCAGGTTTTAATGTGTGTGTGTGTGTGTGTGTCTGTCTGTGTGTTTCTATGTGCAGGGCGTTGCTGAAAATGAACACTTGTGCTCAGCTACTACCCTGGGTAAATAAATGTTATTATGCTGAAATTCCCACCAACTCATGATTAACTTCTTCCTTCATTCAGCAGTGGTGGTCGACCATGACAGACCAGAGCCACTGACCGTGATGTAACATAATGCATACAGGCTGGAAAAGGTCAACTATATAGTCTTTTAGTGAAGTTAATTACTGCCACCGAAGCGAAAACATCATGAAACTGCTTCACTTTATGTTTACTTACGTGACTGGTTTTAGCCCGAGGTTAGGAACACACACTGAACCCAGGAACAACTAGCTGGGCCCTCATCAAACCCTGTACACTCAAGACACCCTTAGATCTCCATATATGGAGCTGACCTGACATTCTAAAGTACAGTTTTGAAGATTTTTGTTTAACATTTTTAGGCATATAAAAAAAGATATAATAATATATAAAAAAATATATATATTTACTCCAAAAAAAATATTGTAGGCCTACTTTTACTCCACTACAATTCTTTGAAAACTTTAGTTACTACGTAGTTAATTTGTAGATTTAGCTTATTAGTACAAACGTCTTTCGTTTCAGTCATTTGAAAAGAGCCAATCTACAAGCTGCTATCTTCAAAAGATTATTATTGATACATTTGAAAACTTGGGCAAGCGGGGGCATTCTGCATAATGAGCACTTTTACTTTTGGTACTTTAAGTATATTTTGATGCCAACACTTTTTGTATTTTTACTAAGTACAGTTTAAACTATTACTTGTAACTACATTGCAGTATTCATAATTCTACTTAAAACAAGTACGAGTACTTTTTCTGCCGCTGTCGAATCTGCACCAGGCAGCCCCGCTGAAAGTGACCTCAAAAATATAAACTAGTATTTTGATTTTTTTTGTCGACTAATACTATGACTTTTTTCACTTAATGAAAACTAAATGAAAACTAAGCAACGATGACTAAAACTAAGACTAAATGTATTGACAATTTCGTCAACAAATAAAAACTAGAAGCCCATAGCACTTACCCCACCCCCTTAGATAGCAATTCTGTAGAC
>NC_137871.1:35050615-35070615 GCF_963924005.1 Protomyctophum bolini
GTACGTACACAAGTACAATCTGACTCATATACTATACCTACACTAAAGTACAATCTGGAACCTCGAAAAAGACCAAAGCACGGTGACGAGTGGCCGTGGAACCGTTGCTCACCACGCTGTGTGAGGGAGGCGGTGTTGATTCCGTCGACTATGACGGAAAGTGTTCCATTACCTTGTTTCACTGACAAAAACTAAATAAAAACTAAGCTATGATGACTAAAACAAAAAAATATATGACTAAAATGTCAGGGAGGGACTAGTGGAGAAGAAGATCCAGTAGAACTCAAATACGTCATTTTATGATTGGCTGTGCTCTACACCGTAGTGTATGTGATTGGCTGTGCTCTACACAGCAGTGTATGTGATTGGCTGTGCTCTACACCGCAGTGTATGTGATTGGCTGTGCTCTACACCACAGCGTATGTGATTGGCTGTGCTCTACACCGCAGCGTATGTGATTGGCTGTGCTCTACACCACAGTGTAGGTGATTGCATGAAAAGAATACAAAAAACAAAAACATATTATGGTAATATGAAAAGATTCTCATCTGTAATTGTGTTGTTCAACAATATGGCCTTAAATGATATTCAATAACACCTGAACACTCTCTCTCTCTCTCTCTCTCACTCTGTGTGAATTGTTGGCAGGTTAAGTGCAGTGCTCTTAAACCGTCTACTCCCCCTCTTTTTTCCAGAGACATTCAGTCAAGCACGCACACAGACACAGACACACGCACGGGCGCACATAGACGCACACAGACACACACGCACGGGAGCACGCACACACACACATCGCCACAACAGCACCCCCCCCACCACCGGATTAGCAACAGGACTATAAAGCCACTATAAAACTTCCCCACCTTGAGCCTATGACTTACTTAGAGAGCGTGTGTGTGTGTGTGTGTGTGTGTGTGCTTGCGTTTGCGTGTGTGTGTGTGTGTATGTGCATGCATCTATGTGCCAAATACAGTGTACTCCAATAGGATCTGCAGGATCGATTGGGCTCAGTCTATGCCTCTGTTGACAGGGTGGGCCTGTTGTTCTCTCTATCGATCCAAACTGTGAGCACTGGGTGTGTGTGTCTGTGTGTGTGTGTGTGTGTGTGTGTGTGTGTGTGTGTGTGTGGCATAGAGGAAAGTCAAACAGATATATATTTTTTTAGATGTGTTCAGTCTGTGTAACCAACCATAAATCATTGGGAGCCTGAAATCATCTTATAGGTAAACTGGAACTGCAGAATTGTATACCACAACTAATGTGTGTATTGACCCGTTTTTCTCCTTATTCTACTTCTCCTTTTTGTAGCGTGTCGATGAGTTTGTTTTTGTTTCATTTTTCTTTATTTTTATTCCTTTACATCAGTGGTCTTCAAGCCTTTTCATATCAAGGACCATTATTTTTGTATTCGCCATTCGAGCCATGGACCACCATTTGATGAGATTTAGCTTCTCATACCCAAAACGTATAATATTTTGTTGTCAATTTTGTTCACAATTTCCATGCTGTGTTGATGTTGGTACCATTGGAGAGATAACAGGCAAACAAATCCAAGTGGACCCATAAGGGTCCACTTGGATTCATTTTACGTTCATACCAGCTCAGTGGCCTTGTGGTTAGAGTGTCCGCCCTGAGACTGGGAGGTCGGGGTTCGATCCCCGGCCGGGTCATACCAAAGACTCTAAATAATGGGACCCAGTGCCTCCCTGCTTGACACTCAGCATCAAGGGTTGGATTGGGGGTGGGAAGTGAGGACGCTGGCGTCGACTGTTCGCCGCTTCACCTCCCAATGTATGAATGAATGAACCATTGTAAAGCGCTTTGAGCACTTGGAAAAGCGCTATAAAAATGCAATTCATTATTATTATTATTATTATTCTGAAGAGTTAAAGATCTATAAGGGTCCATTTGGTTATCTCCATCATTTAGCTGGGGACTATACCTGGAACCCCCTCAATGACTTTACTTATTTTCATATTATAATGTTGTTATATACTTTTTTTGCAAAAAAGTAAATAAAGGCAAATGGCACTCGTGGCTCCAGGTCTGCATGCTGCAGCCTCCCCCGTTCTCGACCATACACCACAGGTCACGTTTAATTGCCTTTTTGTACGTATAAAACACAAACAGTATACATGAAAACAGGCTATTTCAGGTCACTATAGGAGCATTATTACATGTTTCAGTCCATTTGCAGCTCCTGATACACATCTCTCATGCAGGCACAATGCCCTTGTTGGGTTGCCCTTCGGAGAAAAAAAAAAACAAGTTTCTTGTACTTTTGGTCATTTGGATCAGACTTCAAAGTGCATGCCTTTCCGGGGCAACTCCTCATAAACAGGAAGGCTGACCGGCTCTCACCCCAGAGACTGCTGGGAGGGAGGGGGGCATGGTGGAGGTGGGGGGGCAGGGTGGAGGGAGGGGGGGCATGGTGGAGGTGGGGAGGGGGGCAGGGTGGAGGTATAGGGTGTGTTCGGAAATGCGCCCCTGGAATGTGCTCAGGTTTTTTTTGTAGTGCACCAGAGCCATAGAGTAAGACAGATTTACAGCTCTACAGATCTACAAGCTCACAACGCGTCGCAGCTGTGAGCTTGTAGATCTGCTATTGTCAGAATGCAAGGGATGGATGGAAGGAGGGAGGGAGGGAGGGAGGGAGGGAGCAGGGTCGGTCGGAGGTGCAGGACATTGGCGCTGCAGAGGCAGCAGTTTAGCACTAATGGTGAATGACACGCTAGCACTGCAAGCTAGCCTAAAGCCCACGAACCACTGAAATATTTACCAGGCCGGCGTACGGAATGACAGACTCATTTCAAATCAGCTGAAACACAGAGAGAGAGAGAGAGAGAGAGAGAGAGAGAGAGAGAGAACTCGACCACTCTTTCACCTTTTTCGGTATACCAAAGTATACAAACATACAGCACCACATAAATAATGTGCATGTTTGACTTTTCCCTTTCATTTATTCATTTTTTTCTCCCCTCTGTCTGTACTTAAGATGTAAGGAGAGAGAAACATACATTTGTATATGTTTGCTTGTCTAAGTGCCTTATGTAGTTGTATGTACTTTCCTTTTTAGGTTTTTTCGCGCGCACGCACACACACACACACACACACACACACACACACACACACACACACACACACACACACACACACACACACACACACACACACACACACACACACACACACACACACACACAACTGCACCTGGCTCGCACACATACGCATTCCTTATTTCAAACCCAGAGCAAATTGTTTTCATGGCAGACGTACTTTTGGGCCTGTGCAGGACCTGCTCTGTTGTTCAGTGTTGTTCTCTAAAAACACAAGCCTCAAACACAAGTCCATATTGTTTTTGTTTTGTATTTTCCCACATTCTTACTCTATTCATTCTCTCTAACATATAGCAGGGCTATTCAACTAAGTTGTTCAGAAGTCCGCAGAGGCAGAAAGCCACGGGGCCGGACTGCCCCTTCTACAGACATATGAAATGCTGTTCAGTTGGTATGTATACAGTAGGTTCAGTTTTTTGTGTGTGTGTGATGAAGCCAAGAGAAAACTATCCAAAGACATGCAATGAGAGATAGCAAGACTAGCCAACGCCTACACCAACTCGGGACTCCTGGATCGTTGCACTGTACTCCCACCTGTCTAGCAACATATCTGGCAGCAACGTACAGTACAGTACAGTACGTGGACCGGAGACGACATTTTCAACAAGCTTGACAGTGAAGCTGCATACGGGATGAGCTGTGTTTGGTAAAACTGTGTCGGTGTGTGCAGTGACTTTAGGGACAGTCCGGGACTATGCCGGGGGGAAAAAGGACTGAAAGCAAAAGTACTAAATGTGGTGCTGCACGTCAAATGTGCGCATCATCAATAGACAGGCCCCTTGCTACTGCACCAAGTCACCAGAACCAATAGACAGGCCCCTTGCTACTGCACCAAGTCACCAGAACCAATAGACAGGCCCCTTGCTACTGCACCAAGTCACCAGAACCAATAGACAGGCCTCTTGCTACTGCACCAAGTCACCAGAACCAATAGACAGGCCCCTTGCTACTGCACCAAGTCACCAGAACCAATAGACAGGCCCCTTGCTACTGCACCAAGTCACCAGAACCAATAGACAGGCCCCTTGCTACTGCACCAAGTCACCAGAACCAATAGACAGGCCCCTTGCTACTGCACCAAGTCACCAGAACCAATAGACAGGCCCCTTGCTACTGCACCAAGTCAGCCATTACGATGGCATCAAGGCCCACCAAAGCACATTTACATAATACAACACATTACACTACGACAAAATCAACTGTAGATTTAGTCGACTAAAATCGTATGATATTTAGACGAGTAAAACTAGACTAACACTACGACATTTCAGATGACTAAAATATGACTAAAACAATAGATAAAGTTTTATTCAGAGGACTATTATGACTAAAAAAAATCTAAATGTGCTGTCAAAATGGACACTGGTTCCTATATCCTGCCTATCTCTAGCCCTGAGCCACTGCCGCCCACCCATGACCCGTCATGCCAAAACCAGAAGAGGCTGCTGGAGCTGTCCAGTGAGCGGACACTAACACAAACAGACTGCGTTTGGCCCATGCAGCACGTTGCATGAGGTTTGGCTCTCAGACAGTTGCTGCAGGGGGAATACAGGGGGTTGTCCGTGCCTGCTACAGTATATATGTGCGCCTGTTCCATCTACAGCAGTGGTTCCCAAACTGGGGTCCGGGGGTCCCTGAGGGAGTTCCAGGGGGTCCCCAGCTAAATGATAGTTTGGACCCTTATGGGCCTGTAATCTGAGAGTGTACAAATGGAACCAAATAGGGTTCCATTTGTACACTCCATCCATCCATCTTCAACCGCTTATCCGTAGTCGGGTCGCGGAGGGCAACAGCTCCACCAGAGAGCTGCAGACTTCCCTCTCCAGAGCAACATTAGTAACTTCCTCCTGGGGGATCCCGAGACGTTCCAAGGCCAGTGAGTCGATGTAATCTCTCCAACTGCGCCTTGGTCTGCCCCGGGGTCTCCTCCCAGTGGGACGTGCATCGAGGACCTCCCCAGGGAGACGCCCGAGAGGCATCCTAACCAGATGCCCGAACCACCTAAGCTGGCTCCTTTCCAGGCGAAGGACTGAACGCGTGACTGAACTTCTCACCCTATCTCTAAGGGAGATGCCAGACATCCGTCGGAGAAAACTCATTTTGGCCGCTTGTATTCGCAACCTTATCCTTTCGGTCATGACCCACACTTCATGACCATAGCCAGGGAGTATACTGTAGGAACAAGACAGAGAGCTTTGCCTTCTGGCTCAACTCTCTTTTCGTCACAACCCTTTCCCTACAAAACCATGAAGTGAAATCTCCCATTACTATATTGAGCTAGTAAGTCTGATGTCTCTTTAAAAGCTTTAATGTAAAATGTTCATACATTTTAAAATATTTAAAAAAGCAGAAGTAGCAGATGTGTGAGAGAACGAGAGAAAAAGAGAGAGGCAGAGAGAGGGGGAGAGAGAGGGATGTTATAGTACATACACTGTAGGAGGGTCTCTCTCACAGTCAGGTCCCAGGGAAATGTAATGGAGCACTTTATGCAAGCACACACTAGGCAATGTGCTTGGTTAACTGGTGTCTGTGTGTGTGCCGTGCGTGCGTTAAAAATGACAAGAATTCATAAAGATGGCGTTCATAAAATCACCATCCTAAAACGCTGATGTGATCCTCACAGGTATTGTAATACCATCGTGTGTCCATGCGTCCGTCCGTGCGTGGGTCAGGTCAGGGTCAGGTTCACTTTCATACGTGCACGCGCGTGCATGCATATATAGCATGTTGGAAAGTGAACCAGGCAAACATCTCAGTGTGTTTTCCAAGAGCTTGTCATACTTCAAAGATGGAGGTCAAAGCGTCAGACACAAGCTAACTTCACTTGCTGCTGCTGCCATGGCAACAGAAAACAAACAGAAGACGAAAACATCGCACATACTGCTACGTTCTCACAACAAACTCCGCCCCTTTGTTTCTCCCTGTTCCTGTCAGTCTCTCTCTCTCTCTCTCTCTCTCTCTGAAAGATGTACCTTGTTCAAGTTCAACCTGAACCAGTCTGACAGTCAATCTAAATATTTAACTCTGCACATCAGCCACATATATATATGCTGACCCTCACACACGTGGACACAATGCGTGTGCTGCTCCAGTGCTAAGGCTATAGCTTTTCCCACATGGGTATATCAGGCATCTGGCTCATAATATTATACCAAACAAAACATGTGTTTCATTAACACTGAAGAGCTGTGAGGTGGCGCATGGTGGCGCATGTCGACGCAAGTGATTAAATTTGTTTCACAGCTTCACTGCATAGCACGCTAAACCGGCGTTTTATTCCATTGTCTTTCCCTGCGTAACACGCTAAACCCGCTATTTGTTTCATTATGTTTAATTCGCCGTTCTTTGATCACTTTTATGAAATACCGGCTTTGTCACGGACATCGTGACAAGGCTGACGCTTTATGATGACGTAACCCGGAAATCGACCTATCACATGCAGGCTTTCAAGGGCTTCTGGGAAACTCAGTCCGATGCAAAGTGAACGAGGGGACATGGATGGACAATCTTGGCTCGCTCTGCTCTTTGTTTGTGGTTCGCATGGCGGAAGTGGGTTATGTGTCGACTGGGTAACAAACGACGGGGCTATTTTCAGCCGGATTCTCATGATACGGAGCTAGAATTACGACGCATTGACTCTTCAAAGGTAACTGTAAACATCTTGGCAGTGACCGTAACTTCCTATAATGATTAATACGGCAATAAAGCTGTGGTTGCAAGGAGACCCATTGGTGTGGTTTGGGCTTTAAGCCATTTAGACCTGCATGAGGACCATTCTACAAATGCCTTCTAAATGTTTCTATGTCAGTCAAGAAAATATCAGAAAATATGTAGTTCGAGGGACCTCACCAGAAGCGTTCGCTCTGAAAGAGTATATATATTAAAAGATTATTTGTAATGGCCACAAATCACAATCTGAAAATAGCAAATACACACATGCAATGAATGAGGACGGATGACAAGTCATATCCATCTCTCTCTCTCTCTCTCTGCGCCCTTGCTTGTTAGTTTACCTGATGTCTCATTGTGTGTGTGTGTGTGTGTGTGTGTGTGTGTGTGTGTGTGTGTGTGTGTGTGTGTGTGTGTGTGTGTGTGTGCGTGTGCACGAGTGCACGTCCATTCAATACTATATGTGTCCATAACTCTGACAGTTCGACCTTCCAGCTGTTGTAAGCTAGCCTTAGCACTCTGCTCTTTAACTAGCCCTGAGTCTCACTAGCCCCGAATCTCACTAGCCCAGCCTACACAACTGTCTTTAACTAGCCCTGAGTCTCACTAGCCCTGAGTCTCACTAGCCCAGCCTACACAACTGTCTTTAACTAGCCCTGAGTCTCACTAGCCTAGCCTACACAACTGCCTTTAACTAGCCCTGAGTCTCACTAGCCTAGCCTACACAACTGCCTTTAACTAGCCCTGAGTCTCACTAGCCCTGAGTCTCACTAGCACCGCCTACACAACTGTCTTTAAACATTTAAGCCCTATACTTAAAAAAGGAAAAGAAAATAGCTGAGCTATCCTTTTTTGCACACTCCAGGAATTGATTCAGAATCATGAATAACCCCTAGTTTGACACGTCACATGATGCTTAAAGCATCATTCAAATGTGAATTGTTTGCCTTATATAGGTTTCCAATGGTATCCCACCCTCTCTCTCTCTCTCTCTCTCTCTCTCTCTCTCTCCTGTCCAGCAGCAGCAGCATGTCGTGTATGAGCGCTACTGATTGGAGCTTAAACTAAAGACCAGAGGAGGATGGATACAGGAAGACGAGAAATGCTAAAGCACAGACAAACGGTGATAAGAAATAAAACAGACTTATTGGAGGGAAGACCTTTATAAAATGTCATCCGTGAACTATAAAACAAGACATAAATAAACAGACGCTGATGTATCACCATCTTAAAACACATGTTCATGTTCACTTTCTGACAACAAGGCACACGAAAGCCTCATTGGCGACATTCTCAGCGGTTGGGAGTAGTGAAGGATGCATGCATGGATGGAGACGATGATCTCTCATCAAGTGACGCCGTTTTGGAGGAAACTCAACACACCTCATGTGATCTTGGATGATTTCAAAACCCATCTTGGCTTGTTTTCTTTTTGTTCCCCCCCTCTCCTCAAATCACAAGAAGCCGGCATTCTGCCCAAAACACCTTGTTCAGGCCCACATTACTCACTCTCTCTTTCTGTTCCTCCAAGTCTAAGCACACAGCACACACCCACCCGTCCACCCACCCACCCACCCACCCGTCCACCCATCCACACAGCACACACCCACCCACCCACCCGTCCTCCCTCTCTGTCTCCTGCATCCATCTCTCGGTGATGTCCCCGCGGCCGTCTATACTGCAATGCCAAGCCTAGCTGTAACACACATGAAGAGGGAGGTGGCTTGTTGCACTTCAAAGGCCCCCGCGATTGGCTGCCACCACTGGTGCATGGATGGATGGCTGGATACCCAAGGGATAGTGGACCAATGAAGTCCAGTTTGTGTGTGTGTGTGTGTGTGTGTGACTGTGTGTGTGTGTGTGTGTGTGTGTGTGTGTGTGTGTGTGTGTGTGTGTGAGTGCGTGCGTGTGTGTGTTATTGGGAGGGCTTACATTTTGCATTCCTCTTGTCAAAGCTGCCATGGAAAGGGCTACATGCAGTAATAGGCCTCCCACCATCTTGTTAGAGAGTGAGAGAGTGATATTAGCTTTGGAAAAACCCAAAGGGAAAGGAGACTTTCTTAACCCATTATAAGACCTGATGCCGATTCTACAAATGTCTACAAATGTCTTCAAAATGTCGTTTTTTTCCGACTGTATATCGTTCTCAAAAACCTTTTCATGTCAAGGACCCCAAATATTATATGAATTTGGCCACCGGACCCCCATCTGAAAATGTTTTGTTCCCCCCAGAAGCAAAGATATACCGCTAAGTGAAAACGTTCACTGTGAAAGAATATAGGCTACTGAATATTCAAAGATTTGCACACATTGTTTTTTTCAAAAATGGCAGAGCTACAAGATTACAGTGCCGCGCTACGAGTCTGTATATCTGCTATTTATCAACAGATAAAGTATAAAATTATGGTTAAAAGCTAAAGTGACACAGATGCGTGCCATGGGTCTCTCACATAAGAACCTATACTAGTACTAAAGGTACAATCTTCTCAAAACTCAAGACGATTACAGTCAGCACAGTACATATTACACAGTACATGCATAGTACATATGCACATACACAGTACATATTACACAGTACATGCATAGTACATATGGACATACACAGTACATATTTGAGCATAGATGATGATGTTCTGTCCTGTGGGGAGGAACTGCAACACTAGGATGTGAAAAATGTTGCACCGAGCAGGTGTGAATAGTTTGTGTGAAGACACACGGATATTCTACAAATCTTTACCTCGTTTCTGCACTTGTGTGTGAAACGGCTTCAACCACTTATAAGCCCTATATATAACCATACAGATCTATAAGCTCACACTGTTTTTATTTGAATATTTTGTTTGAAACGAAAAGGCCTTGTGCACTCCTACAAGGACAGGTGTGTCAGAGCCGGCAACCAAATGCGAATCATGAGAAGAAAAGGATCCCGCACACTGTCTTTCACTTATAGAGTAGTAGTTTTATTAGATGACTACGAGATACCTGATGACCGAAACGTTGTCATCTAATAACACAACTTGGGAGTGAATGCTTTGCCATCCAGGATTGCTGCAACAGAACTGAATATGGCGATCATTTTCATTTCTACTGAGCCCTGTGATCCTGATCTCTTTTTCTTCTTGCACACACGCCCACACACACGCACAGTCTCACACGCACGCACGCACGCACGCACGGGAGAACAGCTTGCCATTATGCTGGAGACCTTGTAGAAAAGCCTGCAGTACACACAGCCCACAAAGCAGTATGCCACAGCAAGCATAAGAAGACACTAGAGCGACGTGACATGCAGTCTGCATCGGTACCATGCTTTAACAGCTCCATATGGACCACGGTATCGGTACCATGCTTTAACAGCTCCATATGGACCACGCTTTAACCCATTTTGGGCGGGAACCGCTTTTGGTGTTTTAAGCAATATGTTGTGCATTAGCCGTTCAAAAATAGCAGATCTACAAGCTCATAGCGCGGCACCGAGTGCTGCGCTATGAACTTGAACTTAGTTCTGCCATTTTTGAAAAAGTCGTGAAAATGTGGCACAAATCTTTGAATATACTGAATATTCTTTCAGAGCGAACGTTTGAAACTCAAATCTTTGCTACTGGGAGGGTCCCTGGAACAACATATTTTCAGATGGGGGACGACGGCCAAATACATGTATTTTTGGGGGTCCTTGACATGAAAATGTTTGAGAACCACTGACATAGAAACATGGGTTTTTTTCAGAAAACTGTCTATAAATGGTTTAACAGCTCCATACAGTATGTACAGTACGATAATCTTCTGCCGTCACCATGGAGAACTTTCAATGTGTCGAGGAAAGGATAGCGTTTAGCGTTATACATCATGTAGTCTCGCGTGGCTAGACTGTTGCCTCTCGCAATCCTCCAACGCTTCCGTCATATACACTGACACAAATGTCAGTATCCGGTTTTAGCCCGGGGTAAGAATTTTCTATGGCTGCCAATGCAACTTGGTCCAATCCTTAATCACATACGGACAAACATCTATGCAGATAATATCTAACTTGCGGAGGTAACGTGCCTTGTCCACGCGGGCAACAGATCTTTCAACGTATGGCATTGCAAATACGTTTGATAATCGCTACTCTGCGCAATATTGTTTTGGAAATGCCGCAAATTGCATTGCAGTGAACAAGAGCAACAACTTCCCCCTGGGGTGGGCGGAGTCACAGCTTGACGCTCTGAATACGCGCCGTGGTGTCAGTCTATCCAGTCTGGAGAAACGGACGCTCTGATCATATACAGTCTGGAGAAACGGACGCTCTGATCATATACAGTCTGGAGCAACGGACACTCTGATCATATACAGTCTGGAGAAACGGACGCTCTGATCATATACAGTCTGGAGCAACGGACACTCTGATCATATACAGTCTGGAGCAACGGACGCTCTGATCATATACAGTCTGGAGCAACGGACACTCTGATCATATACAGTCTGGAGCAACGGACGCTCTGATCATATACAGTCTGGAGCAACGGACACTCTGATCATATACAGTCTGGAGAAACGGACGCTCTGATCATATACAGTCTGGAGCAACGGACACTCTGATCATATACAGTCTGGAGCAACAGACACTCTGATCATATACAGTCTGGAGCAACGGACGCTCTGATACAGTCTGGAGCAACGGACGCTCTGATCACGAGTAAAATATAAAGCGGACGTGAAGACTCCTCGATCCCCACTTCCGTTTCGTCCTTATACAGTTGTGCATATTTATCCTAATTTTAATTGAAATCATCATATAATTAATAGCTTGCTGCTTAGAAGAAATGGACTAAAGAATTAAATAAAATGTAAAGATATTGTAAAATATATTTTCGTGAGAAACGAAATGGCAGCTTCCTTACCCGGATTTCGGGAGTTGTAGAGTATAGTTCTGGATATAGCATTCAGAGAGTGGAATAGTTGTCTGTATACTATATACATTATGAGATATCACTGACAAGCAAAATAAGTTCTCACACACACACGCAGTCGCACACGCACACACACACACACACACACACACACACACACACACACACACACACCAACAATAGTTCCCAATGGACAAGCAGCAGCACCTCCAACTGTGTTCAAACAATGCCCCGACAACACAGAAAGGGAACCTGCAATGCAATCGTATTTCTCACCACTTCTGACGGCTGTGAAGCGCCGTCACTGTGAGCTGCCTGTCACTCAATACGACTCCAGCTGTGGCTGCCTGTCAATCAGAGTCATAGAGGGGGGGGGGGGGGTGGGCAACAACGTAGAGTCCAAATGTTGCCATGTTGTCCATTTCCATCCAGTTCCAATGTTTCCATACAAATTCATTCATTCCAGAGACAAAGAGACATTCATGGGTTTATTCTTCCCCCCTGGAGTCCATACTCTATTGACACCTCTGACTGACACTCTGTTAAACTGCAACATAGATGTGCTACAGCAAGTTGAACTAATCCATTTAATCAGTTATGGTTGACCATTAAATAAAATAATACATCCTTACTTTTTGGGCATGCATAGGTGACAATTATTATAATTTGTAAATTCAACTACGGTATTTCTCAAGCAGCCACATAGGCTCTGTTGGGCTCTGCGGAGGCCCAACGAGGCCTACTAGCGATGTGATCAGTGTTTTCATTAGCGGGAGGTTGGATTAATGTTTTATTACGCGACATCATGCCTATTTCTTTTAATTTTGAGCCATAATGTCAATAAAGACGGCGTGCATGCATGCACACACACACATTCACATCTCACAAGTCATATAAAAGGGTGGCCAATGCTCCACCACTCCACCACCATTCATATCGGAATGGCTGCCGGAGAGAAAGAGCGCCTAACACACTGCTGCTGCTGCGTTGGTACCCTGTTGCTGGCATTATGGAGGATATTTTGGGGAATCGGACTGCCATGGCGATAGGAAATCCCCCACACTTATTTAACCCCTGTTGGGATCAATAGACACATTAGGGAACGACAGAGGCATGTGGGTCTTGTCTAGAGAGATGGAGATGGGATGTTGGAACTTAATGAGTCTGTGTCTCATGTCTCCCCAATGACCCGTCCATCTCATCGTCACCTCAATGCTCCTGGGGTGGACACAAACACACACAGTCACTCAATCAATTGCTTAACATTTTATTGTGTGCGTTAACAATTATGTGTGCGTGCGTGTGTGCGTGCACAGAATTCCCATCGAGGGACTCCTGCTATTTTTGCTACCGTATCAATACAGACAGCCCCACCCCCCACGCCCCACCGCAACTAACGACAAATCAGCATTACTCGCCTCGTCCTGCACACTGCATCAGAGGGGCTACGACGGACGCACATACATAGACACACAGGCATGCATCAGAGGGGCTACGACGGACGCACATACATAGACACACAGGCATGCATCAGAGGGGCTACGACGGACGCACATACATAGACACACAGGCATGCATCAGAGGGGCTACGACGGACGCACATACATAGACACACAGGCATGCATCAGAGGGGCTACGACGGACGCACATACATAGACACACAGGCATGCATCAGAGGGGCTACAGTACGACGCACATACATAGACACACAGGCATGCATCAGAGGGGCTACAGTACGACGCACATACATAGACACACAGGCATTCATCAGAGGGGCTACGACGGACGCACATACATAGACACACAGGCATGCATCAGAGGGGCTACAGTACGACGCACATACATAGACACACAGGCATTCATCAGAGGGGCTACGACGGACGCACATACATAGACACACAGGCATGCATCAGAGGGGCTACAGTACGACGCACATACATACACACACAGGCATGCATCAGAGGGGCTACAGTACGACGCACATGCATACACACACACAGGCATGCATCAGAGGGGCTACAGTACGACGCACATACATACACACACACACACAGGCATATTCTCACATACATACACGTCATGCATGCAGTGCTCACCCTTGCTGTCAAAGGCGAGTGATAAATGGGATAAATGAAAAGCAGTAGCAGTTCCAAAGCTGCACAACCACAGTAATGAAATACCTTCGTTAGGTCAAATATTTGATTATGAGAAACCTGGGGTGAGGGGGGGGGGGGTAATGACCCGACTCTCTGTTGGGAGGGAGAGAGAGGGGGAACGATAGAGAGAGGTTGGAGTAGAGTAGTAACCCGGTCTCACCCAAACACGGTGAAATAACACAGATTGGCAATTCCATATACATGTACACTACTATTAAAAAAAAAGCCCAAAATCCATACATATATTACACTGAAATCCTCCCCATAGACCAGTGGTTCCAAAACCCTTTCAAATTGTCAAGGACCCCCAAATTGACACTAATTAGCCCGCGAACCCCCATTTGAAGAGATATGCCAGGGAGGATTTTGACGGCTCTAGCAGTGATTCTCAACCCATTTAATTTCACTTAAAGGTCTACCACTTTTAACGCCAGCATTCCTATTCTATAACAAAAATAGCAGACTGTTGAGACGTGTTGTGAGTTTAACTCGGGTTAAACTGATGCAACATTGACAAATTCCAAATATTACCCAAGTATTCTGAGACACCCCTAGCTGGACACCCACTTTGAGAAGCACTGGAGTCGAGTAGAGGGGGAAAAAAACAAGATGTCTGCATAGGCTCAATATTCTTCAAATCCCCTCCCCTTTCCTCCTCCCTTCCGCCTCAAAGCGGCTTGTAGTATGTCGAAGCAGAACTGCTAGCCGCAGCATGTTTTACTAATGTGTTGATGAAGGGAGACCATGTGGGCCAAGATAGTCTCTCTGGTGTTCTAATGTGTTGATGAATGGAGACCATGTGGGCCAAGATAGTCTCTCTGGTGTTCTAATGTGTTGATGAAGGGAGACCATGGGCCAAGATAGTCTCTCTGGTGTTCTAATGTGTTGATGAAGGGAGACCATGGGCCAAGATAGTCTCTCTGGTGTTCTAATGTGTTGATGAAGGGAGACCATGGGCCAAGATAGTCTCTCTGGTGTTCTAATGTGTTGATGAAGGGAGACCATGGGCCAAGATAGTCTCTCTGGTGTTCTAATGTGTTGATGAAGGGAGACCATGGGCCAAGATAGTCTCTCTGGTGTTCACCAACAGATGAGTTGAACATCGTCCGGCCCCCACAGTCTCCCCTGAGGCCTGCTAATAGACCTTATGGCCCCCACAGTCTCCCCTGAGGCCTGCTAATAGGCCTTATAGCCCCCACAGTCTCCTCTGAGGCCTGTGTATAGACCTTATAGCCCCCACAGTCTCCTCTGAGGCCTGCGTATAGACCTTATAGCCCCCACAGTCTCCCCTGAGGCCTGCTAATAGGCCTTATAGCCCCCACAGTCTCCCCTGAGGCCTGCTAATAGACCTTATAGCCCCCACAGTCTCCTCTGAGGCCTGCTAATAGACCTTATAGCCCCCACAGTCTCCTCTGAGGCCTGTGTATAGACCTTATAGCCCCCACAGTCTTCCCTGAGGCCTGCTAATAGACCTTATAGCCCCCACAGTCTCCCCTGAGGCCTGCTAATAGACCAAGCCCCCACAGCACTGCCTGACCTGTCTGTCTTCAATATTCCATATTGCCTATGGTCTGTTGTCCGACATGCAACAGTCCAACACATGCGTGGCTGGTTAAAGGCCTGTTCAAAGTTCCGTTTTTAGTGAAGAGGTGGTTAGTAAAAACAGAGAGATGTGTTGTGTGAGCGGTGACTAAACGATTTAACTAAACAAATGAGCATTTGTGCCTGTCGTAGACATGTGCAGAGCAAGTTCAGTCAGGGAACCTCAGTGCAGTCGCTGCCGGCTGTTAATTGGGCTGCCTCAGCATCACGCTCTCATCCACATGATTCACTCAGCCAATCACACACTCACTCCATCTTCATACCGGCTACTTTAACTGGAGGTTTGCATTCCTCCTCCTGCTTGCTTGCTGCTGCTGTATACAACCTGCTGCTCACCCTCCTCCACCTCAGCTACCACCTGTCTCACCCTCCTCCACCCCAGCTACCACCTGTCTCACCCTCCTCCACCCCAGCTACCACCTGTCGTTTTGGATCTACCGTTTAGGTACGGGGGATTCGGAGTCCCTATGGCCGGGACTGATGCGCTTGATCTGAGTACCCAAAAAGCAGATCCAATACATCGCCAAACCATAATAAATATATTGCTCATCTTATATTCAATAAATATATATTATATCCATTCTTGAGTTGTCCTGACTGAACATGGTTTCAAGAATGTGTTTTTAAAACATTTGAAGCGAGAAATAGACAATGCTCTATCCGAAAATGTATTCCATTTGATCAACACTCACTTCCATGTTTCAAAATGTATTCCATTTGATCAACACTCACTTCCATGTTTCAAAATGTATTCCATTTGATCAACACTCACTTCCATGTTTCAAAATGTATTCCATTTGATCAACACTCACTTCCATGTTTCTGAGACGACTCGTTGCCTCTGCGGGGCCAACTTGGAATACTTTCCACTGCGCAAAAAACATGGAATACGGATGTGTAATTTACAGGTATTAAACCGTTCGGCCCCGGGGACTTCAAAAACATGGAATACGGATGTGTAATTTACAGGTATTAAACCGTTCGGCTCGGGGGACTTCAAAAACATGGAATACGGATGTGTAATTTACAGGTATTAAACCGTTCGGCCCCGGGGACTTCAAAAACATGGAATACGGATGTGTAATTTACAGGTATTAAACCGTTCGGCCCCGGGGACTTCAAAAACATGGAATACGGATGTGTAATTTACAGGTATTAAACCGTTGGCCCCCCGGGGGGCCCCCCACACGCGTTCCACACCACCACGGTTGACCAGTCATCTGCCCAGGAGCTGGCCTGTTCTGACATCACAATGATGTTCTGCATAGACTCCATATTTGGGCATGCCTGACAAAGAACTCCATAAAATGGGCATAAAAAGGACACAGACAGGGCATGCATTTCCAACTTGCATCGTTCCAAGTAGGCCAGTGCTCAGCGGGCACCGCTTATAGTTATTATATTATAATGCACTTCTTTGGCCAACTGACAGTGTGCATACAAGGCTTGGTCCTGATAGGTCGGCAGGGGACGCACGCACGCACACACACGCACGCACGCGCACACACACGAAATAGCGCCAAGTATCGTACTTAAAAAAAGGCCTTACAAAACAATGCATACATATGCAAAACATCATGCCCCTGGCCGTGCGAGCACAATCAATTTAAACTCTGTGTTGTATACGGAATGCATATTACACAACTTGATGCAAATTTCTCTATCGATTAGCTTACACCTTATTTCGTTGGCCTAATAGTACGTCAGGTGTGGGGGAGGTGTGGATGTTGTTGCTGAGCTGATGGTAAGTGTGGATGAGGCACAATTAGCCGGCCATTAATCACCCAGTTAGGGTGACGGCTATTGGCACCATGGTCTCACACACACACTCCCAAAAGCAGCACATTTAGATTTTAGTTTTAGTCATAGAACTCTTGAATAGTTTTCATTTAGTTTTGGTCACATTAAAGTCAGTCACCTGCAATGTCTTAGCATGTCTTATCACCTGGAATGTCTTATCATAAGATTTTAGTCTGCTAAATCTACAGTTGATTTAGTCAAACAACATTATATTTTGGCGGGCCTTGATGCCGTCGTAAAGACTGTTTTTTTTCACGTGCTGAAAATAACCGATCTACAAGCCCACAACGTGTCGCAGCGCGACGCGTTGTGGGCTTGTAGATCGGCTATTTTCAGCATGCAACTAATCCTCCCTTCCCTTCCTAACAGTTTAGTCTTTGTTAGTGTATTTAGTCGTTGTCTTAGTTTTTAGTCATCGTAGCTTAGTTTTTATTTAGTTTCCATGTAGTTTGTCAGTGGAAAAAGGTAAGTTTATAAAAAAAATCATCTTAAGTATTAGTCGACGAAATCAACATGCCCTTTCAGACGGGGAGCGGGTGGTGCAGGCCACAATCAGCCTGGGTCAGAGACAGCTCTGCTCCAGGTGTGCTCATGAGGGGCGCATGGGGTGCATCCGTTGGTTAGACCAGGGTTTCTCAACCCGTGGGTCGCGACACCTCGGGGGGTTGCCAAATTATTTTGGGGGGTCCCCAAATTATAAACATTTATTTCATTTCAAGGACCCCCCAGTTTGATATGCAACACTAGGCTACGGAGTACGGACTCCCTTTTAATGGCATTTCTATCTCTGAGACCCCAATTTATATTGTAAAATCAATGTTAATTTGACTCCGATTAGAACAGCAGTATTTTCGATTAATTGTTAACCGTTGCGTTTAACTGGTAGAATTTCTTCTTAAAGATTTGTTAATCGATTAACATAACATCCCTATAAACTCTACACATAGTAATAACGGGAGTTGCCGACAGACTGAAGGGTTCATGTGAGGGAAATATTAGACTCCACCTAACCATACATCAGCTCTCCATCCGTCTATCCGGATCCCCCTCTGTCCTCTAACCATACATCAGCTCTCCATCTGTCTATCCGGATCCCCCTCTGTCCTGCACGTGTGCGTGCGTGTGTGCGTGCGCGTGCATACTACTGTGTAGCAATGCCTTCATCAAAGCAAACATCAAAATTAAGGGGTTCTGTCAGAGCGAGGGTTTGTTACCTGGATCTCTCTCTCTCTCTCTCTCTCTCACACTCTCTCTCTCTCTCTCTCTCTCTCTCTCCTCTTCCTCTCTCTCTCTGTCTCTCTCTCTCACACACACTGCTCTGCTTTCCTATCACGCCCCGGCGACGCCCACTGACTGCAGCGTATATCTCCTAGCGGTATCTATCACCAAGGTTACCACGGTCGCCACGGATACGGTCCGGAGGTGAGGTCTGGGCGGGCGTGGTCAAAGCAACGTCCACAGCAATCTGAGTGACTTTTAGTTAGTTGACGTCTTGACCGTTTATTTAGATTTTTTTTGGCCAGAAAGGGAACGATAAAGGTTTGTTATATTTCATAGACTATATTTATATCAGGATTTTCCAGTGAAGAACACTATGTTTAATGTTTGCAAAACACAATTTTCTTCACTGGGACCAGTCCGTGCTTGATTGTCTGGCTTTCATGAAGGCTACTAATTATACTTAATACCGTATTAAAACAAAGCTTTTGTTAATCGACTCAAATCAGCTGCCCCGTTCAAATAGATCCTGAATGTCTCTGTGGAAATCTCACCAATCCCACCGTGGCGAATCATCAAGGCCTCTTGTGCTTTCTGCATGCGCACTCCGACCGGAGGTAACATTTATTTCACAGTGCAATTAACATGTTATGTTTAGCTGTTAACGCACATTAATTAATAAACAAAGCATCGGTTACACCTTATCTGTGCCTGTATTCAACAGGACTTTCACCCGCATCAAGTAGGTGTTGTGTGTGTTATTGATGATATTTCATGTTCTGTGACTTTAATAATGTCAAGATAACTCAACTTTATCCCATTTGGAAGTAATCTGATCATTTCATGATATGTATATAGTCTGAAAAATACTAGGCATATTTCACATATTTCATTAATATTGATATAGTCTTGCAATTTGATATTTAAAATAGATATTTGACAAGGGCTCCTATAGGCTAGCATCCTTTAACATGTCCTAAAGAAGCGCTTTTATCCGCAAGTGCACTGTTCTCCTAAGAATGTGCACTAAGCCTCCGGACTAATGGGTTATGTTGTGTCTGTCTGTCTGTCTGTCTGTATAGAGGCACATGGGTTATGTTGTGTCTGTCTGTCTGTCTATAGAGGCACATGGGTTATGTTGTGTCTGTCTGTCTGTCTATAGAGGCACATGGGTTATGTTGTGTCTGTCTGTCTGTCTGTATAGAGAGACATGGGTTATGTTGTGTCTGTCTGTCTGTCTGTCTGTCTGTCTATAGAGGCACATGGGTTATGTTGTGTCTGTCTGTCTGTCTATAGAGGCACATGGGTTATGTTGTGTCTGTCTGTCTGTCTGTCTGTCTGTCTATAGAGGCACATGGGTTATGTTGTGTCTGTCTGTCTGTCTATAGAGGCACATGGGTTATGTTGTGTCTGTCTGTCTGTCTGTCTGTCTGTCTATAGAGGCACATGGGTTATGTTGTGTCTGTCTGTCTGTCTGTCTATAGAGGCACATGGGTTATGTTGTGTCTGTCTGTCTGTATAGAGAGGCACATGGGTTATGTTGTGTCTGT
>NC_137871.1:35078115-35140615 GCF_963924005.1 Protomyctophum bolini
TTAATGCTATCGTTTCACTTCACCATACTGTATATTGAGAGCACATTAAATGAATCCCATCCACTTATTCACAACGCCGTGAACACATCCCCACATCTGTACTCAAAGCACCTGCGTGCAATTATCACTTGACGACTCATAATCACACTATAACGCATCATAACAATGATTAATGCAATATACAATTATTTTAACGTACAGTATTACAAACGAGGAGAATGATAACACAAGATCCTGCAGGCCAACAGAAAAAGCATGTCAGTGACCAGTAATTAAATTATAAATTATTATAATTGTTGACATAATTGCCACATGGAATGTGGAATTAACAATCAGACTTTGCACATTACAGATTAATGTAGTGAAAAATGTAGAGGTAACTGGAAGAGAATATATAGACAATGAGCGTCACCGAGGAACAGGGCAGTAGGCCTGGGACATTTAAGCAATACTACACGGGAGGGTGTGCTTTACGGTCATTAACGCACGTATGGAACTCCCCCACCCAAAGGCAGTGCAGAGGTGCGTTCCTGACGGACCGGTAAACCTCACCCTCCAGTGAAAACGCATTTTGGGTGGGAAGTGGGAACCCCTTTTTGTGTTTTAAACATTATGCTATAATTTAGCTATTGGAAAACTAGCAGATCTACAAGCTCATTGTTTTCAAAAATAGCAGACCTACAAGCTTGTAGCGCGCCACTCGGTGGCGCGCTACAAGCTTGTAGGTCTGCTATTTTTGAAAACTTGAGCACCACTAATACAGAAACATGTCAGAAAACTGTCAGAATTTAGAAGATTTTTTTTAATTTCGACGACAGGCCTAAATGGGCTAATGGCTCTACTTTTAATCAGATATGTAGTCCAACGTGTGTATATATATATAATATATATATATATATATATATATATATATATATATATATATATATATAATATTCAAGCAGAGCCGTCTCTCTGCACATGGACAGGGTCATCTCAGAGTCTCCAGAACAGCTCTGTAAACACACATTATGCACTTCTCAACAAGACAGTATCCAAAGCTTTCCCTACGTGTGTGAGCACACTGGCAGACGATCAGTCAGCATCATCAAAGTGCCTGATATAAGCCTGTGTATCCTCTGTTTCACTGCAGCCCCCACAGAGTTATACTTATTATCATATATCATTATATAATATTTTATATCGTTGCTGTCGGGAGGAAGATTTAGATTTAGTTTTTCATAAATCATAAATCCTTTACAGGTCTGCGTTTTGTTTTTCGAAAATATTGAAACAATGAAGTATTGAAAAAAAGCGCTTCGGACAAAACCTTTTAACTCCATTGGACCCTCAAACTGTCTGCTAAAACAGCTAACTCCACCACCTCTCCCCCTGTCATGCAAGTAATTGACAACATTTGCTGGGGTGCATACTTAGTTTAGACTAGTCATTGGTTAGACATGGGTTAAGGTTAGGTTTAGGTGTGCTGCCCCGTGGGAGGTTAGGTTTAGGGTGAGGGTTTGAGATAGATTGTATAGTTGTAGGATTAATGACTGGTCTAACTAATGACTAACCTAAACCAAAAACTGTCTAAACTAAGTACTGCACCCCATTTGCTTTGTCGGTCGAACCCACGGTTGTTCAGAACCGCCCCAAAAAGGCCTCTGCCCGGGCTCTGGCCCCTGCATATACTGTAAGCAGCTGGCCTGTTCTGACATCATTCTGACGTCTGCATAATAGACTCCATTTTTGGGCATGTCTGACAAAGAACTCCATATATGGGCATAAAATGGACACAGACATTAATATCGGGGTGGGCCATGCATTTCCAACTTGCATCGTTCCAAGTAGGTCAGTGCCCAACGGGCACCGCTGTAGAGGCTCCAACTCAGAATATCTGGGTGGGCCATGCATTTCCAACTTGCATCGTTCCAAGTGGGCCAGTGTTGTATAGAGGCCCCACAGGCACCGCTCTAGTAAATGTAAATGACAATGTAATTGAGGTGGTGGTGGTGGTGCCTTGGATGAAAAAGCTATTTATTTAAACGGGTGACCTGAGACCAAGAAGTTTGAGAACCACTGCTACATGTGCAGAACTATACAGATACATCTCTCTCTGTCAGAGACCGGGGTGGGTCTCCATCTTGTTTAAGATTCCTCTCCTGTCCTCTCTCTCTCTCTCTCTCTCTGTCCTCCTGCAGGCTTCTTCTCTCGCGTTGTGTTTTGTTTACGAGGATTACATGGAGGAAATAGAGGAAACTTCCAGACGAGCGGAAGCTTAGCCGAGTACAAAGCCACCTGTGTGATGGCTATAGTGCCAGAAGAAAGCCGACGTGCGCGGCCCCAGGAGACAGCTACGGGGCGGGGGGGGGGGGGGGGGGGGGGTCTGGGTCACAGACAGAGACGATGTCTCCCCCTGTTTTCTGGCTGCGGGGGCCTGTTAGCCAGAGACGTGCTGATGTGGCTAGCATCGATTAGATTGACTGACAGGCTGCATGGCTGGCTGGCTGACTGACTGAATGACTGACAGGCTGCATGGCTGGCTGGCTGGCTGGCTGAATGACTGACAGGCTGCATGGCTGGCTGGCTGAATGACTGACAGGCTGCATGGCTGGCTGGCTGACTGACTGAATGACTGACAGGCTGCATGGCTGGCTGGCTGACTGACTGAATGACTGACAGGCTGCATGGCTGGCTGGCTGGCTGGCTGACTGACAGGCTGCATGGCTGGCTGACTGACTGACTGACTGACAGGCTTCACACGGGTGTGATTTTTTTATGAGACTTTTAATGTTCTGCGGTCTTGATCTGTATGGTGAAGTGCAATTCATAATCATACATTTCATGATACAAATTTCATGAAATTGATCGTTCTACCTTTCTACCTCTCTTTCCCCCTATCTCTCTCTCTCTCTCTCTCAGACAGACTTGTCGTAGGATGCGCAGACACAACAGAATAGAAAACTTCTGAGGGGAAATTGTATTGTATAGCCTACTACATTTGTTCTCATCGACAAAAAAAATAAAGAAAGACAATCAGCAAGGATGGAGAGACAATACAATGTACTAGAACAAAAACTAAAATTAATATTGCACGTCTGTGTAATGCGTCTCTACTCTCGCACCCTGGTGAAATATCCTGTGGTGTATACACCATAGGGCAGGAGCCTATCTCCTGTGTCTGTAGCGTGAGGCAGCTTGATGTACAGATACACCCCCTGGACATGACGCTAGTATGTGGGCAGGGACTTACCCCCAATCCAACCCTGGATGCTGGGTGCCAAACAGGGAGGCACCAGGTCCCATTTTTCTCTGTATGACCCGGCCGGGGATCAAACCCCGACCTCCCAGTCTCTGGGCGGACTCTCAGACCACAAGGCCAGTGAGATGGTTAAACCTTATGTATTGACACGAACCAAATGTGGCACAAACCGTAGTTTGATTTTGAATGAACTCAACAAAGGCACACCAAATATTCAAAACGGTCAGAGATTCTGCCAATAATCATATTCTTTGATCCCGACATCCAACAAAGAATCACGTGCCGTTGAGACCCCATCTCTGTGTATAGGCAGAAGAATGACATCACATGAACGTGCTATAATCATCGGGGTTCCTTTCAGTCCAGGTTTCCCTGCGAGGGGATTCCTAGTTATTTGCGCGCCTCTCAAATTATCCCTGAGCCAGCACTCGGTGAATGACATGAATGACAGAGAGAGAGAGAGAGACAGAGAGAGAGAGAGAGAGAGAGAGACAGAGAGAGAGATGAAAAAAGAGAGGTGAAGGGTGCTGGTTAAGTGCAGTCAGTGAGAGGCAGTAATCACAGGCCTGGTAATAAAAGCTCTGCTTTGCTCTCATGTGTAACGTTCCAAAGAATGGTCCCCCGCTCTCTCTCTCTCTGATAATAGCTGTATAGATGGAGAGTAATTGTATGTTTGAGTCGAGCTACACTACAGGGTGGAACCTGCAATCAGATACCACGATTGTGTTTTCTCTCCTCTCCCTCTCTCTCGGCCCATCTCTCCATTCACATATCATGGCTCAGCAGTCAGCACGTAGCGCACTCTCTCTCTCTCTCTCTCTCTCCCACGGCCCTGAGGCTCCGGCAACAACAACCACTGTTCTCCTTTCTACCCCCCACCCCCCAAAGCGCACACGCACGCACACGCACACACACACACACACACACACACACACACACACACACACACACACACACACACACACACAGAGTCAGCCAGCCAGCCAGGGTCAATAACAGCTGTGTGCTGCACTGTAATTGATGTCATCATTTCAATTTGAGCTGATTACGGTTGAGAGCTGCTTATCATCATGTGACCCAGGGTAAAATAACCGTGTGTGTGTGTGTGTGTGCAGTGAGACGCCATGCCTGACTGAGCGTACTGCCCTCCTGCTTTGCCTGCCCGCCTGGATGGATGGATGGAGGGATGGATGGATGGATGGAGGGATGGATGGATGGAGGGAGGGAGGGAGGGATGGATGGATAGAGGGAGGGAGGGAGGGAGGGATGGATGGATGGATAGAGGGGTTGGCTCTAGGGATGTCCCGATCAAAAAAACGGAGTGGTTCAACTCCGTGTGAGGGTCCCGAAACTTCCAGACCCACAGGAACGCGTCCGAAACGGTCGAGAAATGACAGAGTTTGCTGTGTGGGGGAATTAGCCTTTAGCAGACACCCCTCTCTAGGGACATTGCTGTTCCTTGGAGTGGTTGCACCACTCAAAACTTTATTCCGATCATTTGACTTTGAGTATCTGCCGATACAGATTTTTCCCGATCTGATATTTATATATATACACTTACGCCATATCACAATAGTACAATATCCAAAAATCACGGACAATATCCAGTCTAGTATCATGATATGGATATAATGTTAATACGAAGCTCTCCCGATCACATTTATTTGACGTACTTAAAACTAGTCTACCGCTACAAATTGGTATAACAATCATAATCGCAAAACATGCTTTTATTCTGCAAAAATACACAGTCAAAGTGCTTACAAGCCGTCGCAGGCGCGCAGCGGGTCTCTTTCGGATGCCTGAAGTGCTCGAGGTAACTTATTTATGAGAGTTGCAGATGTGCCATTCCATTCTCTTCACGCTTTTAACATCTTTTCCTGAAGAATTTCTAAAAAGGCATGTTTTTCCCTGCGGGTTTTATTCACTGATTAGCCTAATGCTAATTCTACTGCTTTGCTACTGGAAAGACGTGTCCAGCAGAGGAACTCTATCTATTCAGAGAATCTGAATAGAATTAACATAAAACACCTTTAATGACCCGATCCTTCTCACTGACCAGGTTCTGTTTCTGACACTCTACTGAATGGTTCTGTTTCTGACACTACTGAATGGTTCTGTTTCTGACACTCTACTGAATGGATCTGTTTCTGACACTCTACTGAATGGATCTGTTTCTGACACTCTGCTGAAAGGATCTGTTTCTGACACTCTACTGAATGGATCTGTTTCTGACACTCTGCTGAAAGGATCTGTTTCTGACACTCTACTGAATGGTTCTGTTTCTGACACTCTACCTAATGTTTCTGTTTCTGACACTCTACTGAATGGTTCTGTTTCTGACACTCTACTGAATGGATCTGTTTCTGACACTCTACTGAATGGATCTGTTTCTGACACTCTACTGAATGGTTCTGTTTCTGACACTCTACTGAATGGATCTGTTTCTGACACTCTACTGAATGGATCTGTTTCTGACACTCTACTGAATGGATCTGTTTCTGACACTCTACTGAATGGATCTGTTTCTGACACTCTACTGAATGGATCTGTTTCTGACACTCTACTGAATGGATCTGTTTCTGACACTCTACTGAATGGATCCGTTTCTGACAATCAACTGAATGGTTCTGTTTCTGACAATCAACAGAATGGTTCTGTTTCTGACAATCAACTGAATGGTTCTGTTTCTGACAATCAACTGAATGGTTCTGTTTCTGACAATCAACTGAATGGTTCTGTTTCCGACAATCAACTGAATGGATCTGTTTCTGACAATCAACTGAATGGTTCTGTTTCTGACAATCTACTGAATGGTTCTGTTTCTGACACTCTACTGAATGGATCTGTTTCTGACAATCTACTGAATGGTTCTGTTTCTGACACTCTACTGAATGGTTCTGTTTCTGACAATCAACTGAATGGATCTGTTTCTGACAATCTACTGAATGGTTCTGTTTCTGACAATCTACTGAATGGTTCTGTTTCTGACACTCTACTGAATGGATCTGTTTCTGACACTCTACTGAATGGTTACATTGGTACATTTGGGGGGGAAATACCTCCCCCAACATCAACACACAACGGCATGCAGCTGCACAATTAATCGACAAAAATAATGAGAATGGTGTGAGAATCGTGACTTCAATTCTTGTGGAGGAAAATTGAGATTCACATTTGAGCAAGAACCGTGTAGCGTGCAGAGTATGGAGTACACAAAGTTAACTATGGTTTAACTAGTTGTTTTGTCAGTTCCAAAATCATGCGTGCGTGCGTGCATCTGCAGTCCTTAAAACCAATTTAGCTTGCATTCAATTCTAGGTTATTTATCATCGTAATAACAGCGAGAAAGAGCACAGTATGGCACATCATGTAACGTTACATTTTCTTCAAAAACAACATGGTTTTTCACACCATCTTAACTCCCAGCTGCAGACACGACTTCATGCTTCAGTGTCGCCACTTCTCTTCTGAATTCTGCGGAGGTTTAAACTGGGGGCTTTCAAAGCAAATACAAAAATAGCACCATCACCTTCCAGCCTTCCTGCTGTGCACTAATAACACATGCACGCACGCATGCACACGCACACACACGCGCGCACGCCGCGCTCAAGATCAGATTGTACAAAGGGCAACACCTGCAGAGGATGACTCTCGCCATCTGCCTATAAATGATGCTAATTCCATTGCGAGAAGAAGAGTGCAGACAAATTGCATTGTTAGCTGAGAGTGTACTGCGGAGTGTGGACAGGCCCGGGGCGATAATATGAACAAAATCTAACTAAAACTAAAACTAAACAATTATGTCTGATAATATGCCTGGATAATATAAAATATTGTGACAATATCGTCTGGATGACTATTGGGTGTTTTTCGACAAAATATTTCACATATTCACAGAAGGAGGAGACCCAAGTTGGCTGTTGTGAAGTGTTTGAAGTGAAGCTCATCAGCTATTTCCGCTTTAAAAAAAAAAAGTATAAATTATTAAGTAGGCCGATGTCAGTAATTTAAGTTATAGATATCTGCCTGTGAAGTTTATGATCACAAAAAAGACTAAAAGACAGAAATAAAAAATGTAGGCTATTCATATGTTCAAATGTTTAGACGATTACTCGTCAACTGATATTACGTAATCGTGACAGCCCTCTGTCTCCATGTCTCTCTCTCTCTGTTTATCTTCCTCTGTCTGTCTATCTTTCACTTCATCTCTCAGTCAATCTTTCTCTTCCTGTGGGTTTGTGCGTTTTGGGAGCAAATGCGGTCTGTTCGCCCGCCCGCCTGCATGTATACCTGCCTGCCTGAATGCCCGCCAGCCCGCCTGCATGTCTGTCTGACACCCTGCCTGCCTGCCTGTCTGTCTGCCTGTCTGTCTGACACCCTGCCTGCCTGCCTGCCTGCCTGCCTGTCTGTCTGTCTGTCTGACACCCTGCCTGCCTGCCTGTCTGTCTGACACCCTGCCTGTCTGTCTGACACCCTGCCTGCCTGCCTGTCTGTCTGCCTGTCTGTCTGACACCCTGCCTGCCTGCCTGCCTGCCTGTCTGTCTGCCTGCCTGTCTGACACCCTGCCTGCCTGACTGCCTGCCTGCCTGCCTGCCTGACTGCCTGCCTGCCCGCCTGCTTGTCTGCCTGCCTGTCTACCTTCCCTTCTCTTGCTGTTGTTTCCCATGTGCTTTTAATACCATCATCATTAGTGGAGCTCTCCTGCCTGACGTTACCGCCGCTGGCTGGCCAAGAGACATGAGAGGGAGAGAGAGAGAGAGAGAGAGAGAGAGACAGAGAGAGACGAGAGTGGAAACAAGAAGAAGTGAGTTGGTGGTCGTTATGATACAGCTTTTGATCTGGTGTCTGTCCTTGTGTTGGTCATACCGTTTGTACGCCCCACGTGCATGATCACTTGTCCATGTGAACAGACAAATTCCAAGGTGTGTGTGTGTGTGTGTGTGTGCGTGCGTGTATATGACTATATGCAAAGCCTGTATATGTAGAAAACACGACAACGGTAACAAGCCAGGTGTCCGTGGGACGGGTCCACCTGGATTTTACGACGACGCTCGAAGATCACAGACCCTCCTCCTCCTCCTCACACTTCCTGTTCTCCATGTCTTCACACAGAGAGAGAGAGAAAGAGAAACATGGAGACCTCGCAGTTCGCTGGTGTGTGTGTGTGTGTGTGTGTGTGTGTGTGTGTGTGCCCCCACCCCTCTGTTCACACTACATCCTGAAGTGAAGACCCCTGTTATTTGGGCGGTAGGTTTACCCTCTGATTATCCCAACAGTTTGCAACATCTGGATATAATGGATGTCTCAATGTATGTATAGGTTCAGTTATATAGGTTATAGGTTGGAGAGAGAGAGAGAGAGAGAGAGAGAGAGAGAGAGAGAGAGAGAGAGAGAGAGAGAGAGAGAGAGAGAGAGAGAGAGAGGGAAAAAAAGAGAGAGTGTACATATGTGATGTATATATCAATGAACTCCGTCTGTCTGTCATTTTGATAATAATTGCCGTTTCAGATTGGGGGACTTTGTGTTGCTTTTATGAACCTAGTAGCAGATTTGTTTTAATCTCTCTGTCTGGTACTGAAGGACCACCTGCGTTGTTCTTTTGTCATCACGGAGGCTGCGGCTTTATTCTCTTGCCAGAAAAGCTCATTAATGGTGGCACAGTCGGTAGCGCTGTCGCCTCACAGCTACAAAGGTCCTGGGTTCGAATCCGCTGGGGGGAGTGGTGGGGTTGGCAGAAGGGCCTTTCTGTGTGGAGTTTGCATGTTCTCCCCGTGTGTCCCCAATAGAGCGTCGCAGTCCCGCCCCCTACCAGGGCCCAGTAAATGATTCCCCGTACATTTTCCTCATAGACATTTCAAAAGGTATTTATTTAAAGACCTTTTAAGCCTCGTACAAAGCCAACTCGAGTTGTGAGAAATCATGACAACAAACACAATTTTTCGGGCCGAACAAATAATTAGAAAGAAGAAGAAAACGGCAGGTTACAACACTTTTTTTCTTGTTTTTCTTCTTTGTAATTATTTGTTTGGTGCAAAATATTGTGTTTATTGTCATGATTTGTCACAACTCGAGTTGGCTTTGTACGACGCTTAAAAGGTCTTTAAATAAATACTTTTTGAAATGTCTATGGGAAAAATGCATTGGGAATTATTTCCTGGGCCTAGCGTCGTCATGAAAGGGGGCGGGACTGCGACGCTAGTCTATAGAGCGCCGCAGTCCCTCACCCTTTCAGAAAAACGAGTGGCCCAGGAAATGAAACCCCAATGCATTCTCCCATCGGCACTTCTAATATAATTTATTTAAAGACGGTTATGCCGCAGACAAAGCCAACTCGGATCGTGACAAATCATGACAATGAACACAATGTTTTGGGCCGATCAAATAATTTATAAGACGAAAAACAAAACAAATAGTGTTGTCTCCTGACTTTCTTTTCTTCTTTCTAATGATTTGATCGGCCCAAAACATTGTGTTCATTGTCATGATTTGTCACGATCCGAGTTGGCTTTGTCCACGGCATAACCGTCTTTAAATTTCTGAAAGGAGGAGGGACTGCGGCGCTCTATAGGGTAGGTACACACAAAAAAAAAATGTGATAAATCTAGGCCCCTTATGGTACTTTTGTCCTAAATGTACCCTTTGGATCGGTAGAGTACCATATACGGTACTAAAATGGCCCATATGGTACAAAACTGTAGCCCTTAAAAGGTACAAATTAGTTTTTGGACCCCTAGGTACATATTTGAACCCATTCTGAGCTTGTAGACCCGCCTTTGAAGCAAAATGGTCAGTGATTGGCTGAATGCAAGTCAGCTTTCTGCTGTACTGGCCAATCACAGTGCATCTTCACCAGTCAAGAGGAACATGCCCAGCCACCCACCAGCTAGGCGCCATTTTACGGTGCATTTAAGTTTGCTTAGCAGTGCTGACACAGCACTTTCCACTCGGGACTTTGGGTCGGTAAGGTAGCTACTAGTTAGTAGTTAGCGGGAGTTTGGGTCGTTGTAGCCGGGTGGCGGCCGCCGGCCAGACGGACGGACAACCAAACTAACAGCGATATGGCGACAGTATTCGTATTAGGAGGAGTAGACGTACGAAAGCTGTCCACCTTGACTACAGAGGAACTGATTCACAAGCTTGTCGCGGAAGCTGGAATAGACGTTTCAGAAGTCGAGGCAAAAAGGTTTACCGGTACGTATCTTTATTTAATGTTTGCACTAACTTGCAGTAAGCAGTTTAATGTTTAGGAACATATAGGCTATATAAATAAAATGTTGAGCACCAACATGCAACATGTCGTTTAACATGTCGGGGAAAACTGAAATGGCGGATATACGCGCCAAAACGTGTTTTCCCTGTTACTGTGTTTTGTTTCCCTGCTCGCGGGAGCAGACTGGCAGTAGCATGTTCATTTATAATATTTAAAGCGTCATTCCACTGTCTTTATTTCGGGGTTGTATCATGATATTATGGTTTGCGTCCGTATTGTTTTGCGGGCCACCACGCAATCATTCACCACCACAGTAATACGTTCATTTGCCAACAAATTATCTGTTCATTTCTGGCGTGTGTGAACACACCGTGCTGCTGAAACACGGGCAGACAAATGCAAAGCTACACAGTGTTTCCCAAACTGTGTGCTCAATGTTGTTTGCGCACCGTCCGTGCGCAAACAACATAGCACACTCTACACGCCATGGCACCGTCAGTGTGTGTGTGACCCACGGCTCGTCGGCTCCGTCCCACACACGCATGCGTTGCGAAATTCGTCGGGTGAAAGAAAGTGTGCTGTGCTGTACTGTATGCCAATGTTGTGTTGCGGCTGTGTGTGCGTGTGTGTGTGAGCGCCCTTGGCCGTTGTGAAATACTTTCCGCCCTGGGTGCGTTTCCGCAGTTTTTATTCACTAATGCATTCATTATTCTGCTTACTTTTCTCCTCCATCTCCTATTATGACAGGGATACATGTGAAAAACGTATTTTTCCATTTCACCAGGTCTTTAGCCTCTGAAACCTGTCCGTGCTGTCTGGTCTGACTAGACTGAACTACCTGTACAATTTGTCCTTATGTGGGGAAACGGTTAGTGTGGAGGAGGAGGTGTTTAAATGGCTTTAATTAAGTATAAAGTAATAAATACAACGTTTACAATTTGTCATATGATTCATTTAATTAAATCAGCTATACTGTGTGTGTGTGTGTTTCCTCAGAGAATGAAGTGGACGGAGAAACGGTGGACTGTGGACTAACTGAACAAATGATTGGCTTCCTCTTCGCTGGATCATTCAAAAAACAAATTAAATTTAAACAATTTGTAGAAAAATACAAAGAGGGTGAGACAGAGATTTGTTTACAGCCAATTGAGCCCGAAGAAGCCTCCCAATCTCAGCTTTCCACGGTTTCAAGGCAAGTGCATCTCCATAAGATAGTTGTGCTTATTTGAGGCTGAACAGTTTTCTGAAAAACCTATGTTTCCATGTCAGTATAGTGCTCAACCCTTTTGATGTCGAGGACCCCCAGAATTATCTGTATTTGGCTGCGGGCCCCCATCTGAAAATGTGTAGTTCCAGGGACCCCACCAGAAGCAAGGATTTGAGTTGAATTTTGATTTGAGAACATATATTCAATGATTTGTGCCATTAAAAAAAAAAAGGTTTTCAATGGGTAAAGTGTATAACATAATGCTTAAAACACCAAAAAGGGGTTCCTGTCCTGACTGGGTTAAATGGGTATGCCAACATATTGGGTGATTCAGCGGTCCAGGCACCTGACTGGCACTGCCGCAGGTTCGACCCCCGATCCCCACGGACTTTACTGCATGTCTCCCCCCCCCCCCCCCTTGTCAGCCTACTGTCTATCCCTCCTACAAAAAAAAGAGACTGGAAGACACTGTCACAGAACGAATATAAAACTAACAAAAGAAAACTGCTTGTTCCATTGCAGTGCTGAACCAGCCTGTGGGAGTGTTGAACCAGCCCGTGTGAGACTACAACATATCACCATCTGTCCAACCTTTCCCCATGACGTTCAGACGGTGCTCGATGCCAGGGACCCGCGTCTCGTAGTGCCGAGAATACGTCACAAAATTACCAGTGTGCTGTATGAAAAACTAATGTTGCACAACATGTAAGTATCAACTGTTAACCATTACTATAACTTTAGTACTTGGCAGTCATACATTGTTAGCTGATCTTTTAAGAAACCTTGAGTTTGTAATTGCTTTTTGGGCTAGGTATCCAACCACAGCGGAGTACGTTCAGGTTGCCAAGTCAGTGGTTGTGAAATACCCGCATCTTAGAGATGCAGAGGGGAATGGCTATGTAAGTTGTGTTTTATTCTCTTCAATCTTCAGTGATTTCTGTGTGTATGTACATGCGACGAAAAATGGCAGATCTACAAGTTCATAGCGCGGCACAAAGTGCCGTGCTATGAGCTTGTAGATCTGCTATTTTTCAATAGCTAAAGTATAACATTGCTTAAAACACCAAAAGGGGTTAATAGCCAAATGTGTTCCATTTTATCCAGACAACCTGGCATGCGTCCCTAAAAAGAAAATGTAAAAATGAACGTGCACCACTGCTCAGCAATACCGAGGTCCGAAAGATGAAAGAGAAGTATGGCCACGCAAAGAAGCCCCAACCTCCCTCTACACCTAGTTTGCACAAACGAGCAGCTAATCAATGTGTAAGTCATTTGTCATATCTATATATTTTGAGGGTGACTGTGTTCCAGGTTGTCCCTAGCTAAATGATGGAGAGTTGGTAACCAAATTGACTCTTGAGAGTGTAAATAGAAACCAAATGGACCCTTTTAATTTTCTAATAAGTCTTCACAACATTTGCCTGTTATTTCTTGTATGGTTACCACATAAATACAGCATGGAATTGTGAACAGAATCTCATCCAACGATAACAAAATGGCTTTGCATACGTGGGAGCAGGCGTTGCACTGTGCAACTCATCCAGATCTGTCTATGCTTTTTCCACAGGAAATACTGGTTGTCGGAGAGGATGCCACTTCTGTGAAGGCCCATGTTGCCGTTCTTCAAAGTGAATACCAGAAGACTCATCCAGATCTCCCAACTGTGAAAGATCTCATGGTGCGAACCTTCTCCTGGAGACGGCGTGAAATCATGGATGGGATCTCTGTGGAAGATCTACTCCAAAGCTATCCCTTCCTAAGGGCTCCTGGTGGAGTAAGTATAGTGCACAGCTGAATGTTGCAGCATTATCAATCTATCAGGGGTCATTAACTTTATCTGGTTACAAAAATATGTTTTCAAGCCCAATGGCTAGCAAATCTTAACATTTTGATTCCTTTTTAAATCAAAACCAAACCTCTTTGCCAAAAATAGATCTACAAACTCACAGCATATCGCAGCAACGCATTGTGATGTGAGCTTGTAGATTTGCTATTTTCTGCACATTTTCCCCATCACACAATTAGGTAAGCACCCATGTAATAATATCTCAAACTTGTATAGCGCTTTTACGCTTTACATTGGGGGCAGAGCTATAGCAACAAAATGAAAACAACCTCATGTAAGTCCTCATGAGTACCTAGGGGTCTCTGTCCCTGTTGAAAACCCATCTATGTAGTAATTTCAAATATTGTGAGATTGTATATCATAGGCATATGCTGAATATTAATCATTCTTGTGTTTTCTACAGTTTTCTGATGAGGTTGATCGAATCCATCCAGCCACAAGCAGTCTGTGTGATCGCTTCAGGGAGGGCTTCGCTGGTATTTTGCCAGAAGTTCTAAAACGTGCAGGAAAATCCCACGCAGAAGTCTTCAACGCCGCAAGACAGGATGCCCTGGCTGAAGATCTACCAGGTAGTGAGCACTTTTCTAATTAAACACGTTGCACACTTTAGTTTAGACATACTATTGGTCCGACTGTCACCAACAACCTACTTCAAACCCTAACCTAACCACAAGTTAGTTTCTGACCGTTGTTTCCTCATGTCGGTCCGTTGGTGTGCATCCCCACTTGATGTGATTGGTGACTCTTGCTACGTTTACTGCATTCCAGAAATCGACTTCAGGGCCGGGCTGATCATACTGCCGTCCATCTTCAAAGAGAAAATTGAAGTCTTCATCATGATGGGAG
This sequence comes from Protomyctophum bolini, assembly GCF_963924005.1. Lineage (NCBI taxonomy): Eukaryota > Metazoa > Chordata > Actinopteri > Myctophiformes > Myctophidae > Protomyctophum > Protomyctophum bolini. The sequence goes on from NC_137871.1 coordinate 35,092,469, forward strand.
AGGTGAGCATCTGAATTGTCCTGCACGGTGTTTCACTGCTTTTCAGTTCTATCACCATGTAAACAGTTTAGAGCAGCCACAAAGCCTGTGTGAGCAGCGTACTCATCTAGGCACAGCATTTGGGAACCACTGCTCTCCTCCACTGTATGCAGCCCATGTCAATTGTATGGGTCATCCAATCCTACTACTACAAAAACATATATAATTGTGGGGCCGTACTTCTTGTCACACACTTTCATAGCTGGAAGCTGCCCGGTACAACCACAGTCTGACCTGCTAGCCACTGAGCAGCTCCACCGGAGCGGTTTGGATTAAGGGCCTTGTTCAGTGGTGGTAATGAGGGAGAGGCAACCGCTGCCCCACCCAGATGTATTGTGTTTAACATAAATGACAAATCTGTTCTTTCTATATAAATGCCACTGAAGTTACAAAATGTAAACTAGGGGTCTTTTTTTCAAGCCAAGGAACCCTTAGCAGTGACCCTCACCAATGTGTATATGATGTAGTGTTTGTTTACACATTAGCTTTGGTAATAATATGTTGACTTCATGTTAAAGTTTATTTTCAGTCATTTAACCACTTTAACCTTAAATAAAAATTTTATTTTGTCTGCCGCCCCTTGACCAAATTTCTAAGCTCACAATGTGTCAGTCATGAGCTTGTAGATCCAATATGTTTGGCAAATGTCCCCAGAAAAAATAACGATGCGGTTCAAAGTGGTTGATGTAACAAGTTTTGACACATATTTTGAAAATATTAATTTTGCATGTTTTGCTTTATGTAGGGGGATGCTGCTACGCCCAATCCAACCATACAAGTCATGGACCAGGACTGGAAGATGGCCATCGCTGGACGGGTGCGGTGTGTGGTGAAAGTTGACGGTGCGGACGTGTGCCAGTGCAGAAGCCTTGATGAAGCCTTCATAACAGCCTTCTGTATGTATTTTGTTTTCAACCTTGCATACCCACCAGGTCTGAAAAAAACTCTCACTTTCCTTCAGCTGCGCATCGTCAATATCAAGGAAGAGGGAGACAAGGCCATTCCAACAACCATACTGCGGGTGATTAACGCTCTGTGCACTGCAAATAATTAACCGTCTGTACTAGATCACAATGCATCAGTGCCCAAAATGCACTAGAAAGGTTTTTACCCTCTCAAAGTTAATTATACATATTGGACTAGTTCATGCACATCAACCAAATTTTAGTATCACATGTGGTTTAGGTGATTGTCAGTCAACATTTACCAAATATCCTTCTTATAGACGACATGTGTACAGAAAACACAAATCAAGATTTAGATCTAGGCCTATTGATAATGTCTACGTAGAGCAACCAAGTGTGGAGAATGAACCAAGTACTTCTGATGAACACCAAAGTGTGGAGAATGAACCAAGTACTTCTGATGAATTTGATTCCAGGCCATATTTAGATCAACTACTTGAGGATTTCAAAGATAATCTCTTTGGCTTTGTGCTTAAATGCAGAGAGAAAAACCTTCTAAATGTGTCACTTCAACAAGACATTACAAATGATGTCAAATTTCTATTTAGTTTTTTCAAAGAGAATTATGATTCATTTATTTCTTATCATCTGAAAAAAGGTGGTTTTGATATTTCAAATTGCCCCGAACTTCAGCAGGTTTTACACTCATCAGATTTCTTTGATAACGCTTATGAAGCAGTCCGTTCTCCACACATGATTCAAGAACACTGTAAATCCAAGTTGAACTATACAAAACCTGTACACTACACATTGAAAAGCTCTTCTGGCCAAAAAGTTGGTTCCTTTTCCTATGTTCCCATTGCTGAAGTTTTAAAGAAGTACTGTGCTCATGATGACGTCTGGGATCAAATACTATCTGAAAATAACCAGGTCATAGATGAAGAGCTTCTGACAGATTATAGAGATGGTCTTTATTTTAAGGAGCATTCTGTTTTTAGAGAGCATCCCGATGCTTTAAGAATTCATCTTTTTGAAGATGAATTTGAAATAGTGAATCCTCTTGGAGCCAAGAGAGGGAAGCATAAGCTATGTGGATTTTACTACACTATTGGAAATATGAGTGGAAAGTATCGATCTCAACTCGGCCACATTCACTTAGCCATGTTAGTTCAATATTCAACCCTGACAAAATATCGGAATGCCATCTTAAAACGAATGCTAGATGACCTAAAACAGCTTTCAGCTGAAGGCTTTACTGTAAGTGTTCGTGGAACAGAGCACACAGTTTATGCTGCTGTAGCAACCTTTTCAGCTGACAATCTCTCTGCTCACATGATTGGTGGCTTCAGAATGTGTTTTAGCTCGGGTAGAATTTGTCGTAACTGTATGGCAACTCATGCAGAAATCAATGACTCATTCCTAGAAGATGATTTTGTTCTGAGAAACACTGAAGTCCACAAATATCATCTCCAGTGTGTCCAGCAGAACAAGTCCAATGTAGCTGTGTATGGTGTAAAAGGCAATAGTTATTTTGATTCACTAGGTTATTTTGATGTGACCAAGTCTTTGCCCCCAGACATCATGCATGATATGTTGGAGGGAGTTGTTCCACTGACAATGAAGCATGTTATTTGCGAGGCACATAGAAAAAAGCACATCAGTATAACTGAGCTAAACGAAGAGCTTAACAAACTCAGTGTAGGTCAGAATGACAAGGCTAATAAGCCTGTGCCGTTGTCTGAACGACTCCAAACTGTAGGCATTGTAGGATCTGCTACTCAAAAATGGTGTCTTTTCAGATTATTGCCTTTTCTAATGGGGCAACGTGTTCCTCCTGGCAGCAGTTACTGGCACGTGTTCTTATTATTGCGAAGTATTGCAGATGTTGTCATGGCAGCTAAGGTGCGGAAAGATGACCTAGCATGTCTTCCGTTACTTATTCATGAATTCCTTTCTGAGATGAAAGCGGAATTTGGAAATGTACTAACGCCTAAATGTCATTTTCTTATACATTATCCAAGACTTATGTTAATGTATGGTCCCCTCCGTTCTCTTTGGTGTATGAGATTTGAAGGAAAACATCAATATTTTAAGAACCTGGCTAAGAACACTCGAAATTTTGTAAACGTAGCTATGACACTAAGCAATCGTCACCAGTTCAAGCAATGTTGGGAATTTTCAGCTGCCAACATCTTGGGTGATTTTGAAAAGGTGCCTGGTAAAAGTGTCAGCACACCATTTTTGTCTCTTCCCATTACTCTTCAGACTGCTCTAAAAACAAATGATAAGTTTAACTTCAGAGCTACAGAATTAGAGGACAAAGTCAGTCAACGTGTCTCTGAAGTAACTTTAGACAACATAAAGTATGCAGTTGGAGATGTACTGACATTAGACCTTTTACATGTTGAAAGAATTCCTGTATTTGTACAGATCAAATACATTCTTAACATTGATACCATGTGGGTGCTTGGCAGTAAAATGTTGCTTCCATTGTCCTTTGACTCACATTTTCATGCTTATCATGTAAAAGTAGACAGTGACTGGATGTTGCTCAAACCTGGAGACGAATTGGACCACACATCGCTTGACACATATTCAGTGGATGATCATTTGTATGTTGCGTTGAAACATTTCGTATAGATCTTTTGAAAGGAATTTGTAGTTTTGTGAAGACTAGCTGGATGTCACAGAATTGAGTACAATTCCCCCAGCATTTCAGCAATGCAAGACTGTTAATGAACGGCTCAACAGGCTCGATGCATCAGTCTTGTGTTGTATAAGTGCTGGGGGAATTGTACTCATTCATGTTTATATAGTTTTACATGTGTGCACTAAATGTTGATGTTGTATGTATTTTATATTTTTACATGTTTGCACTAAATGTACTCAAGTACATGTTGCACAAAACCTTGCACAAAACCTAATTTTGCACTAGGTTGTTCTTTGCACTAGGTTGTTCATGTTGCACAACCATAATATTATTGCCCAATTGACCTGCACTTTGGGAAAAAATAAAAAGTTATTGAATGTTGTTCATGTTTCTGAATCCATTTTGTATTTGTACATAAAGGTACATTGTTGCCAGTAGGGGTACAGAATTACTATTTTAGAGGTACAGGGATGTTATTTTAGAGGGGTACAGAAATGTTATTTTAGAGGTACAATGTTGTCCATATAGGGGTACAATGTCACTATAGGGGTACAGAAATGTTATTTTAGAGGTACAATGTTGTCCATATAGGGGTACAATGTCACTATAGGGGTACAGAAATGTTATTTTAGAGGTACAATGTTGTCCATATAGGGGTACATAAATGTTTTTTTCAAGGTACAATGTTGTCCATATAGGGGTACATAAATGTTATTTTCGAGGTACAATGTTGTCCGTATAGGGGTACATGAATGTTCTTTTCGAGGTACAATGTTGTCCGTATAGGGGTACATAAATGTTATTTTAGAGGTACAATGTTGTCCATATAGGGGTACATAAATGTTCTTTTAGAGATGCAGGCAAAGGTACAAATTTGTCAATAGGGGTACAGGAATGTTATTTAGAGGTACAACCAAGAAGGGTACACCAATGTACCAATACCAAAGGTACATTTCTGTACTCAACTAGGGTACTCCGGGGGTGACAAGCCATTTGTACCCCAAAAGGAACAAATCCGCCATGTTATTTTTCTGTGTGTACCTCACAAAAGAACATGCAGTAATCGTGGTCTCTAAACTGCCTCCCCCTGGCCAGCCGGGGCAGCTGATGGAGGGGGGAAAATGCATGGTTGATATAACGACAACGTGTTCCTTCCAAGCGCTACGTCGAGCCTGACCCCTGTCAGGTGAAAAGAAGCAGCTTGGAAGGAAGCATGAGGACAGTCCGTTGCTCTCCCCAGGTTGGCGGAGGGAGTGTAGAGCCCAGGGTTACATTAGGTAATTGACACTGGGTGAAAAATGGGTAACACAAACTCGTGGGACAAAAAGTACGAAAAAAAGGTACGAGGTTGGTTTGTTGAGTGATCGAGACTAATACTATCATTATTAGAGGCACGTCTTCCCAATCTTTATTACAGTTGTTTGATCTGGGCTTCTTTGGTCAGAACACTAACTATAGGCTGTTAAAGGATTTAGTGAGGCAGTGCAGCATGTCAGCACACAGCATGGGGGGAGCAGAGTGGAACTAGAACCAAAACAACACATCCCGGCATGTCAACTTTATTAAAGGAACATGCCAGTCTCATTTTGACTTCAAGCCATTAGCCCGAGAGAGATGATTGCCCGTCTTCAGAAGAATGCTGTGTACATAGCTGTGCGTGCGTATATATGTGTATGCAGCGTATACATACTTCAGTGCACGGTTTCCCAAACAGTGGGTCGGGGACCCATTTGTGGGTCACCGACCAATTTGTATGCTTCACAACTCCAGTGAAAACCCCATTTTATTGTCCCACATAAAATAAAATAAGAATATAGTGGCTAAACATAACATAGCAGACAGAAGGCCAAAATAATTAGTTCCTACACAGAGGTTTACCCATGGCTCAGCTATAGCGGAGAAAAATGACTCAAATTTGTTATTACAATATTTTGGGACAAACATTAAATGGGGGTAGACTAATGTATGTCAAACTGGGGGTCCTTGAAATTAAACAGGTTGAGAATCACAGCTAAGTCTTCTCTTACGGGGGTCCCTGGCATATATCTTCTAATGGGGGGGGGGGGGGGGTCCGCGGGCTAATTAGTGTCAAATTGGAGGTTCCTTGACATGAAAAGTACTGGTTTAGAGTTGCGTAAGTGAAGCTGATGTGGCACGCAGCAGTTTGCAACTATGGCTTTTCTGTCAGCCCTGTTCTCATAACCCTCAGGGCTGGACCAGGGATGAAAACAAGGTCACCCAGCCAGCGCTTTTCCTTTCCAGCTTCAACCAGTGGCAATAACCACCAAACCCTCAACCATAGTGGCAATAACCACCAAACCCTCAATGTTGGCTGTGCTAATCTGCCCCAATGTGTGTGATGTGATCTCCAGGCTAATTGAGCCATTGGTTTCCTCCTCTCACGAATCACGTCAAATTCGCACTCTCTCGCTTACTATACTCGGCACACACGACTGCAGGTATAGCTATAGACTACTAGCTCATGTTGGCATGGAAAAGAACGCAGCAAGGCGGCCAGAGCTGCATAGACAAGTCTACATAATAATTATCTCAGTGCTGTAGGCCAGGGGTTCTCAGTGCTGTAACATTTCTGGCTGGGGACCCCAGTAAATGCTTTGGCCATGTCTCGTGACCCCCGCCCCGCCCCTCCCTCCCCACCCCCAATACAAACTGACTGCAAGAATAACCTAAAAAATAGAGAAAATATATCATAAGTTAATCTTATAAAACCATCTGAAACCAGATAATCATAATCATTTATGCATACTGTATGGTATGTGTACTATCGGTATGTAAACTCTTCATTTCTATTTTCCAGCCATTCAGTTACCAAATAATAAATAAAATAGGGGGTCGCGACCCACGGGTTGAGAACCACTGCTGTAGGCTATTCGCACTCTCGTCTGACAAAGGCAGTAGTTGTGGTACAGTAATATATATATATATATATATATATATATATATAGTATATTGTAGGGCAACAAATAGGAAACATTGCTGATCTACCATATGGTTTTTGTCCACCTATAAAAGCTTGTATAGTGAATGGCCAGAGTAAATGATAAAGACGTGAAAACATAATAAAAAAGAGAAGGAACTGAGCGGGGAAGATGAATGGAGTGGATTGGATTCTGTGAACGGAGGAGAGTCATCATCACACTGTAGAAAGGCTAGTGAATGTTCTGCCTGTGCGCGTGTGTGTGTGTGTGTGTGCGTGTGTGTGTGTGTGTGCGTGTGTGTGTGTGTGTGTGCGTGTGTGTTTGTGCGCGCGTGCGCGTGTTGTGTCTGAGGCAGAACGAAACACAGTATCCATTCTAGTGCAGCACTTAGGGCTAATACATCCAAAAGGTAATGCAAAATGATGTTTAAATCCCACTTTGATGAATGAATGCATCCATCGATCAATACCTTCAGACAACATTCCAACAGTTTCTACTAGTCATTAAGGACTATAATTACATAGTCATTGGTTTACAAAAACCTTGACCATTTCCCCCAAAATGCTTGACTTTTCTTCCCTTTTCTTCAAGCTAAAATTAATTAACTATAGAGTTTGAAATGAGAAGCTCTTCTTTTCCAGGTATAATATTGTTATCAATGCACACATTTCAGTAATACAGTAATCTTAGATAAATGTGACTTTCAACAAGATGAATTATATAGTCATTTTTCCACCATAAGAGACCACCATATAAATGGGGGTCTCTGAGATAGTAGAAATGCCATTAAATGGGAGTCCGTAGACTAATGCATGTCAAACTGGAGGTCCTTGAAGTTAAACGGGTTGAGAATCAGCGCTAGAGCCGTAAAAGTCTTCTCTATATGGGGGTCCCTGGCATATATCTTCTAATGGGGGGTCCGTGGGCTAATTAGTGTCAAATTGGGGGGTCCTTGACATGAAACAGTTTGGGAACCGCTGGAACCCCCAGGGGTCCCTGAGGGAGTCCCATGGGGTCCCCAGCTACAAATGATAGTTCATGGAACCAAATGGTTCCCTTATGGGTCTGTAACTCTGAGCGTGTACAAATGGAACATTATTTTGTACACTCTCAGAGTCAAATGAACATTGATTTTTACAGTAGGCCATAGAGGGGCCTGTCAGGCTGGAGCGAGGTGTCAGGCTAAGTGGCCGTGGCAGGTCCTGGCATCCTGCCGGCATATCCTCAGCTGCTCAGTGAGTCCCCAGTGTCCTCAACCCTAACCCATTCAGGACTGAGACCATGTCTTCCTGAAAATCCTATGATTCTATATTGGTGGTTCTTCTCAAAACCATTTCATGTCAAGGAAGGAACCCCCAGAATTACATGTATTTGGCTGCCCCGAGCCCCATCTGAAAATATGTTATTCCGAAGCAAATATTTTGAGTTATTGAAATACATATTCAAGATTTGCACACACTTTCACGATTTTTCCAAAAATGGCAGATCTACAAGGTCATAGCGCGGCACATCCTGGGGTCTAAATGGTCTTAAAGTGGTGAAAAGCTATGCGGTGACACAGAAGCGTCCTGGGGTCTAAAAGGACACAGAAGCGTCCCGGGGTCTAAAAGGACACAGAAGCGTCCTGGGGTCTAAAGGAGACACAGAAGCGTCCCGGGGTCTGAATGGGCTAAACGGATCCAGTTGCTGCTACTCAGCTGTACTGGCGGGGCTGCGTTGAGCAGAGCGGCGCTGACTAATGAATACTTTACCTAATGAGGGGAACTCCATCTCACCACGGCTCACACACACACACACACACACACACACACACACACACACACACACACACACACACACACACACACACACACTTCACTCATTTTCTACTTTGGTGTGTCCCCTCGTTTTCTACTTCTGGCCTCCTTACATTAATTGCACTCGTCTTTTTCACCCACTTTGCCTTTTTTCATCAGCTTGCAGAGCTGTTCAATGATCGGACTTTCTCTAGTCTAGTCACATGGTCTATAGCGGCGAGATTTTCACCATTGGTTGGCCTCTAAAGCCAATGGGACACTAGCTCTATACGGCCAATAGTGAACTAAAGCCCGCTATCCTCTCCCCCAATCGCTGGAGACTGCAAACTCGCCCACAGAAATCCCCACTATAAGCTACAATATGCAAGAGAAAAGTCCTGACGTCACTTTCTCATCCCTCTGGTTCACGGAAGTCATTTCTCTGTATGGAGAATAACATGTCTTAAAATCGTCTCATATAAGGATTGTGGTCTAAAAATAAACAATTATGGTTTACGACGGTCAGTGACCCATATATGATACAGTCTGCATGCTTCTATAGCGAAAATGTAACTAATTCAGTAGCAGTAACAATAGAGGGTATGCGCATGCTTAAAGTGAATGGCACATCGAGTGGCAAAGCAACATGTCAAGGCCAGAAAGTAGTTTTTTGCCACTCAGGCATTCCTGCGTAACTTCCAGGTTTGATGATGATGTCACACGCATACCCTCTATAGCGTTTTCTCTTAGTCAGTTGATTGATTGTAGCTTTAATAATCACCGCAGACTATACTGCTCGGCAAGTGGTTGACAGACAAGACGCCACATGTAGCCTGAATTGCTTTGATATTCCCTCTGTCCTTTACATGAAGGGGAACAGAGAGAGAAAACATGACTCAGGTATTTCAGACGACAGCCTTCTCCATCAGGCTGAAGGACAAAATTCTAGTTCAAATAAAAAACATGACCCCGGAGATGACCTCTGACCTCTCAGGTCAAACCAACCAGTCAATGGACACGTCAATAGTCGCTTTGTTTAATTGGCACGTGTACATATATAATCTAATATAATATAATATATATGTATATATTAGGAGTGTAACAATACTGCATCGATTTCAACTATATCGATATGCGAACAGCAACGTGTTGTATCGTTTGACCTTGCATGGCATCGAATCGTTTTGCAATGCAAATAATCGATTGTATCGACTACTTGTGCGTTGCATTTAGCAACTGTATGAAGAAAAATAACAAACATTACTTTTCCATCCCATATCGCTACACCTGGTCTTGATAAACTTGATAAATGTATGGAATCTCTGTGCTAATGTCAAGGTGTGGGTTTGGCCATATTGTGTTCAAATACAATATCAATGTATTTGCCAGAGAATCACGGTTTACTTATTTGCATGCATGCATAGTAAAGTTTCACACAGATTTGTTTTTATGGCAAAATAATTACTGGATATATTTGAAATCATTGAATCATATCGCCCTGAATTAGCCAATATCGGCCATGTATCATGATGTGTACCAATATACAGGGTATGGGCATATACTAATGACATCAGGGAGCTCCATATTTGGGCATGAAAGCGACCAGGACAGACAGATACAGAGATCTCCATATACGGAATATAGGACAGAATATATAATACAACAATTACCTCCAAACTTCAGCAAAAACAAGCCAGTCCAGAGCTTTATACCACAAGTGTTACCCAACAGCATCACACACACACACACACACACACACACACACTCACACACACACACACACACACACACACACAAGATTGCGATAGATTCGGACATGTATGCGATCTCATTTCAACATTTGAGCAAGAATCCATTTCACTTACTCTTATGTTTTTTGCTACAAGAGAGAGACTTTAAGAGAGGTTCAAGTCAAGCACTTTGATGTGGTCTGTTTAAAGCCACAGTAGTTGGCTCCAGGTGCCACATTTTGAACGTGGTAATGTTCAACTGCAGACAATTTCCTTGGGGAAATGAAGTGAGGAAGTGAGGGGCGCTCTTACCATCATACTACATCACATTCCGTGCTCAGCCAATCAGTTGATCACATTCCGCTCACACACACACACACACACACACACACACACACACACACACACACACACACACGCTCCTATGCAAAGCTCAAAAAGACAATTGCGTGAGGGAGGGAAGGGAAAATCGAAGATTTTGAGCAACAAGAATGGCACAGCAGCAGCACCGACGGCACCACAACAGCACCGTGAAACATGAATCCACTCACCAGTCCGTCACAGTTGCTGATGGCCACCGTGGCTCCCGGCGTGTCGCTGATGTCGCCCACGTAGAGGCAGCGTGCGCTCAGGGGCTCCGAGCGCCGCCGCTGGGGTCCGTCGGTGCGGCTGTCATCGTCCTCGTCGTGCCACTCCATCTTGGCTCCGGGGGCCACCAGCCTGGCGTTGGGGCGCAGGCGCAGGTGGAACTCCCGGCCGAAGACGGTGACATTGTAGAAGAGCCTGTGGTCCGAACCGTCGGCCCCTCCTCCCTCCTCTCCCCCTCCTCCCCCGGCGGCCTCCCTCTTATCCCGGCGCCTACGGGGCTGCCCTCCTCCCGCCGAGACGACATGCGACAGGAAGCGGCCCTCTGCGTCCACGCTGATAGGCCTCACCAGTCCATACTCCCCCAGGACATGCTGCAGGGAGTCTGTGAGAGGGGAAGGATTAGTGTGTTACACACAGGAAGTAAAAATTTTACTTTACAGTCGGGTGCTGAGTGGTTGTTGTTGTGTTGTGGTGCGGGGGCGGGGGGTTGAGGAGTAGGCAGAGTGACCAACACAACATCATGGTCAAGGTTCAACTAAATTGTCAACATTACCAATTGGTATAACCAAACGGCTAACACAGCTATATAGTCCCCAGAATACCACGTTAATGCTATTGTCAAGTAATCTATGTTTAAAAACTAAGTTGCTTAAATAACTATAATCTCTAACACTGAGTGCAAGAGCTCAAGTGCAATATGTGCAAAATGCCAATATAGTGTAACTTGTGTAAGTCTGATGTCCTGCACAGTCTGTGTGTGCATGTGGTGTGGATAGATTAGCATGTCCTCCACAGTGTGTGCATGTGGATAGACATTACATTAGACTGTCCTCCACAGTGTGTGTGTGTGCATGTGGATAGACATTACATTACAATGTCCTCCATAGTGTGTGTGTGCATGTGGGTAGACACCTCCACAATGTGTGCATGTGGATAGACATTACATTAGACTGTCCTCCACAGTGTGTGCATGTGGATAGACATTACATTAGAGTTAGACTGTCCTCCACAGTGTGTGCATGTGGATAGACATTACATTAGAATCCTGCACAGTGTGTGCATGTGGATAGACATTACAACAGAGAAGATGAAGAGGGCGGGGTGGTACGAGAGGGGATGAAGTTGAATAACAGAGGAATACATTTTGATTGGAAAGGGAAAAGTGACAAACCATGGGGAGAGAAAAAGAGGATGATTAGAGGATGGAAAGGAGAGGAAGAAGGAGAGGAGAATTATTATTATAGGATAAGATTATAGAAGGTCAAAATTGTGATGCTTCTGTTTTTAACCTTTTATTGACTATTTCAAGTTGCGTCACGTGGAAATTATAGCAATGTAATCCACACTTGCACACACACACACAACAATGTACTCACTCACATACGCGTGCACGCACGCACACGCACACACACACACTGTGAGAGGCATCATGCCCCACCCCTGAACTCCGAAGCGACCAAAGTGCTCTGTGTGTGTGTGTGCTGCGCACGGTATATAAGGCTATAGTGCATGTGCGGCAGTGCATGGTAGTGCACGGTGGTGGTGGTGTGTGTGTGTGTGTGTGCACGTGTGGAAACAGCAGTCTCAGCACTGACACCTCATGCTCTCTGCCAACATCACCGTCAGCGTGCACGGAGGAGGAAGTCACTTCTATGTCCTAAAGACCTCCGACGGAAGCAGACAAACTATTCCCACAAGATGAGACGACAGGAACGACAACGGTCTTTGTCAAAACACCAAATTGTGTTTTGTTAAAAACGTACTGAACAAAGTGAACATCATCATCATCATCATCATATCATCATATTGATGATTGTTGCCTCTAATAATTGATTGATTGAAACTGTTATTTAACAGATTGGGTATACAGTTCAAGGAAGGTACAGGTCAATACAAAACCTGCACGCTATAAGAGGATAAATCCAGAACATGCACTTATAAGACTTGTTCAGATCAGGGTCCTCCATTTTCAATTCATCTAAACATTTAAAGACATATACAAATATATACAAATAGGCCTATACATCTATCTAAAATAATGATCACACGCAGCCTGTGCCTAATTTATGTTGTTTGCTTGGACAGCTTTAAAAGGCATAAAAACAAACGACAATGTTCACCTTCATAACAATTCCGATTCGTTCTATCATTCACATCCATGGCAACAACAACAGCCTATATGGCTCTGGGCTGGCAGGGCTGAATTATGGTTCTTTGTAAAATGTGAATTTATGTTCCATAATTATGAGGGTGTGACATGCACACACCTCTCCTCTCTATAAGACACTGGAGGAGCTTTTCAGAGGAGGCGACTTGAAAAGATGCTGCATGCTCTTTGAGACAGGCTCGCTTGCGCGAACGAACACACACACACACACACACACACACACACACACACACACACACACACACACACACACACACACACACACACACACACACACACACACACACACACACACACACACACACACAAAAAAACGATATACCTTATCTCAAACATATTGTTGTCGAAGGTGATCCTATATGCTTGGTGCAATGGGTGTTTTTTTTTTTTTAATCAATTACAATAAATAAACCTAATTGAAAAGTTTATATATGGGAACAAATTATAATCTAGGAATCAAACAATCAACAATCAGAGTCAAGCAAATTGCCAGGCCTATATAACACACCGCTAAAGAGGAATGATTTGATAATGGTGTTATCAATAGGCTGACATCCGACTCGAGAGTCCTGTGACGGATCGATAACAGCAGAGATGAATCAGATAAGGGTCGGGCTGCTATACTTGCAGCAAATGAACGGCCGACAAGAGACAGACAGACAGCGATGCATCCTCCAGAGGAGATGCCCTTTAACACCTCCTAAATGATGGATTGATTTACCCCAAAAAAGCGAGATAAACGCAACCCTTGAGCGGCTAAAATGACCTATTATGTGCAGCCTAAAAACTCCCTGCATGATTGGATCAATTCAATTGAATCAAAGGGCTATATTGGCATGAGAAAACATATGTTTACATTGCCAAAGCAAAAAAAGTGGAACAATACAATCAAAACTAAATGTATGCAATTGAAAGTCAGAATCTCCAATAAATAAATTTCTTATAATACCGAGATCACTCGATGCAGATAATGCAGGAATACACACATGATTTATAGTAGGCTAGTCTCTCCCTGATGTCAGTGTCCGCCACATAAAGTGAAATAACATAAGTTGCAAAATGTGTCATTTATTGCTGTTTGAATAACTATGATAAAAAAAGAAAAGGAAAAAGAAACGCTCGTTTTATACAACACTTTACCCAAGAGACAACAAACGCCCTGTTTGGGCAGTCTTCTTATTGATACATGGCATGCAATGCATGCACAGGCGAGACAGTCAACATCAACAACGAGCACGTTTACGGGACTGTAGTGTAACATACCGACGCTACTGGCGATGTAAAGGCCGCTGGTGGTGTGCAGAAAGGCCGGCAACAAAACGATTAAGAATGTAATAAATCCAGACGAGAGACCCATGGCAGCTCCGAACTGCGCAGGTGAGAGAGTGGGACTTCTCCTTCGGGCTCCAGTGTGGTAAAGTTCCCTTGCACGCACACACGCACTGTGCCTGGCGCGACCCAGACCAGCCACACCACACCACACCACACCGCCACGACAGCACAGCAGCCCGCAACTAACTGCCAAGTGCACCGAGAGGAGAGCGCTCTCTCACTCACTCACACACAGACACACTCACACACAATCCCTCTCTCTCTCTCTCTCTCTCTCTCTCTCTCTCTCTCTCTCTCTCTCTCACACACACACACACACACACACACACACACTCCCCCTCTCTCTCTCTCTCTCTCTCTCTCTCTCTCACACACACACACACACACACACACACACTCCTCTCTCTCTCTCTCACACACACACACACACACACACTCTCTCCTCTCTCTCTCTCACTCCCTCCCACTCCCTCCTATCTCTCTAGTCTCTATCACCCTCACCTCTCTCTCTCTCTCTCTCTCTCTCTCTGACAACTCCCCGACTCTGTACGCGCGCACATAAGGCGCCCACACACATTTCCTTTCCTTTCCTGACTGACTGACTAGTGTCTATACTACAGTCAGTCAGTGCACTCACTCACGCAGGGGAGGCGCGACGAGGAAGATGAGACAAATTCACTTTTGAGAGAGTAGGCAGGCTACACACAGTGGACTAAACACTAACGTCCCGCGACAGCTCGTGGAATTATTGGGAAAGAAATCTGGAGAAATTAATGAGCGGAGCTGTTTTCCGCGTGTGTGCGTGTGTGTTTGTCGCGTGTCAAAAGTGATTTGGCAACATCCAAGTGCTGTCTTGGATAATTAGTGCCGCACTCACCCACGCAGTCGGGTTCCACGCACGTGATCCACTCAGGGTATTCCTGCTGCTATTCTGCAAAGCTTGCATTAACTTTGAATAAATAATATCCCGTGTTGTTGTTGTGTGGCGTGGCGTCCTGTACTGAACCATGCTGCCTGTCTGCGATGCAACAGCGCCCCGCATGGCCGACAGGCGGAACGGGGATGGGTCAGGTGAATGGTGATGGGCGAGTGTACTGCGCAGCCGCAGCCAGTGTGTGCGTGCGTGTGTGTGTGTGCGTGTGTATGTGTGTGTGTGTGTGTGTGTGTGTAGTAGGGCCCATAAAGTGAGCCCCCCCCCAGGGTCTCATTTGCATCACTTTTATTTCCGGTAGTGCATGGCCCTCATTTAGCTTTCAACCTCTCTCCCCCGTCTCTCTCTCTCTCTCTGGACCATGGAATTCAATTATTGTACCGAGGGACAGAGAATGAAATAATTCTGAATTCATAAACCACCACTCCAATGTGTAAATGGCACAATTAATCATAATATTTGTACTATATTAGAGGAATTGTTGTCCACGTCAGGGGTAGCCTGGCTAATAACCCAGACTCAAATCACACTGACGTGTGTAATCCGCCGGCAGGCATTTTTTTTTGCCAACGGCTGATTCCGTCTGGCTTATTAGCCAGGCTACGTCAGGGGTGGGCAACTCTGAACACGTGCCACATTGCATATTAGCAAAAAATAGCCGATCTACAAGCTCCAAAACGCATTGCAGTTTTTTTTGTTGCTACTTTTGAATTGGAATCCTGAAAAGTAACTTTTTTTTAATTGAATTTCAAATGCATTTAGTTATAGTTATGTTAACACTTTCAGGGGCTTTAAATTGTTTAATCCAACGATCAGCTCTGCTTAATGTGCTAAACCCGCTATTTGTTTAATGCGTTTAATTCGCCGTTTTAAAATAATTAAAAAAAAATAGCGGATTTGTTGCGGACCTGATGACGAGGCCGTCGCTTTATGACGACGAAAGCGGAAAGCATACTTCCGGTCTAGTCTACAGGGCTTCCGGTCTGGTCTACAGGGCTTCCGGTCTGGTCTACAGGGCTTCCGGTCTGGTCTACAGGGCTTCAGGGGAAGTGAACGGGGTTGGATTTGGACTGCAACACGCTGTTCTCGTTTCGCATTATTTGGACATAAAAAAGACAATAACATTTTAATACTATAGTCGCCACATATAGAGTCTATTATAGACTGAAGTAATTCAAGCGGGTCATGTTTGCATGTTTGGAATTGTAACAGCTGAAATCAATGATCAATATGAGTATTCTGATATTAACCTGAGGGCCGCATTAAGTGATGGTGGGGGCCGCATGTGGCCCTGGTCACCCCCGTGCCACCATGAGTTGCCCAGCATGCATGGTCCACGTCACTATCAATAATGCCACCACGCATGCACGCACGCCACACACACACACACACACACACACACACACACACACACACACACACACACACACACACACACCACTCTCAACTTGGTTCCTTCTCCACCAATATTACTCCTGCAGCCCGTAACCTGGGGGACGGGTGATTTTTGATTCAGACCTCTCATTCAAGAAACAGGTAACAACAGTCGTCCAATCCTGTTACTTCCAGTTAAGGAACATAGCCAAAATCAAGCCATTCCTCTCAGCCCCGGATCTCGATAACTGTTATTCACGCCCTCATTTCATCACTCGTTTAATCGTCTCGATTACTGTAACTCCATATACTCTGGCCTTCCAAAGAAAATTACTTCCCGTCTACAAGACTACAACTCATACAAAACTCTGCCGCTCGATTACTGACAAACACTAAGAAACGGGACCATATCACACCAATACTAGCAGATCTGCACTGGCTGCCAGTGAGCACCAGATGGGACTTTAAGATTATTTTAATCACGTTCAAAGCCCTAAATGGGCTGGCCCCTATTTACATCCGTGAGATTTTATCCCTCCCCAACTCCGTGCGTACCCTCAGATCTTATAGTAACCGGGCTTTTTCCACTCGAGCTCCCAAACTGTGGAACGCACTGCCAGTGCACATTAGGGTAGCCCCATCCGTCCCCATGTTTAAGTCTCGTCTGAAAACCCACCTTTAGTTTATACAGAGTATTTTTTAACAATTTAATTAGCCAATTTGTACATACATGCTTGCTATTGTTTTGTGTGCCATTATAATTTTGTTACTGTCTGTTTCTTCTTGTTTTTAATCCTGTTCTGTGCAGCACATAAAAGCGCTATACAAATAAAGTTCATATCATATCATATCACAGGGTGCATGCATTTGGTCCAACGTCGACACGTGATTCTAATCTACGTCCGAGCATAGATATATGGTAACGCCCCGCCTGCCTCTGATTGGCCTACCGACGCTGCCGGCCTTACCAGATGTGTGTATGTGTATCAATGTTTCCAGACTTGGGCGCGTCTAGGCTCGGCGGTTTTCCGCTCAGAGCCGGCGTCTCTTCTGGGTTTTTAGACAGCTGGTGGATGGAAAATGAAGCTCGGACGCGGCTTCCATTTTACGCGGGGGCAAGCGTTTCCGCGAATCTGGCCGTCTCGGCATTCAGCCACGTGGGTGGAGCTTAATTTCCATCCACCAGCTGTCTAAAAACCCAGAAGAGACCAGAGTAAATGACAAATAATGTGGACTCGACACCGGACTCGAGACGGGTCAAGAACAGGAGTACTACAACACTAGCAGCTGCTGCAACACCCATCATGCCCTTGGGCTGGCACTGCCCCAAGCAGGAGTACTACAACACCCATCATGCCCTTGGGCTGGCACTGCCCCAAGCAGGAGTACTACAACACCCATCATGTCCTTGGGCTGGCACTGCCCCAAGCAGGAGTACTACAACACCCATCATGCCCTTGGGCTGGCACTGCCCCAAGCAGGAGTACTACAACACCCATCATGCCCTTGGGCTGGCACTGCCCCAAGCAGGAGTACTACAACACCCATCATGCCCTTGGGCTGGCACTGCCCCAAGCAGGAGTACTACAACACCCATCATGCCCTTGGGCTGGCACTGCCTCAAGCCATTCTTCTTGTTTTTGTCAATTTAACCAATATGGCAAACAACTCACTCCCAGTTCTTCTGCTTTAAATCCTCACTACTTAAAGACACATACATTACCCACTGAGGCCTACATACATTTAGTCGATTTGAAAATAGACGACCGACAAGCTCACAATGCGTTGCAATGCGACTCATAGTTTTGTTGTTTTTACACTTTAAAAAACTTGTGAAACGGGACTTTTTCCACCACAGAGTGTGTGGGCTTATACGGACAATGTAAGGGAGGTGCATTGGAAGGAGGTCTGAGGCTGTATGAGGTCGAAACAGTTGCATGCTTGCCAATGTTGTGGGATCTTTTCCTTTCCTTTCCTTTTATTTACGTTTCCCTGCCACCCTGCAACAGAAATATGGAAGTGCGTATTATAACAGCAAGGCCTCCTCATCTGCAAAAGTATATAATAAACTTGGAAAAGAATGTAGACTTGTATAGAATGGAGAGGAGTTCTTTGTGTTATGTCAAATGTGTGTATATGTGTTCTGCATACTTGAGGATTTAATGTAGTACGTGAGGATTTAATGTAGCAGAACTGGGAGGGATGGACAGGTGTTGGACAGGTTGGTTGCCACTACAATTCCCATAATGCTTTGGTGCACTGCTCCTCCTTGTGGATAGGGGGAGGGCTGTGTTACTGAGACAACATGTAGTCCAGGAAGTAAGTGAGCCCATGCAGTGTCCATGACATCAGAGACAAGCTGGGCTCACTGCTAAAATCAAAAATATCTAAAACCACATATTACACACATAAAGACCCCAGGGAAGTGTTCTAAATCTTCTAAACGTCATTAACATATATATTTTATCTGTTTGTCTGAGACGGGACAACCTTGCAAAGTTAATCTCAAACCATTCCTCAATAAGCCCGTCTACACCAGGAGTTATCAACCCCTATTCATTGCATCAAGCCATCAAGGCCCATTATTTATTCACCATTTGATGAGATTTAACCTCTCAGACTAAAGAATATTTTGTTACTTGCTGTATTGATGTTGGTACCATATGGGAGATAACAGGCAAACATTGGTCAGCATAACAATTCTTCTACATTCTCTAATTGTGTACACTTGTAAATTAAGTAATGCAGATAATTTAACTGTTGAGAGCATAAAATGAAACCAAATGGACCCATAAGGGTTTTCATTTTACGCTCTCAAGAGTTAAAGATCTATAAGGGTTCATTTGGTTACCAACTCTCCATCATTTATCTGGGGACCACCTGGAACCCCCTCAATGACACCTGGGGGTCCCCGGACTCCACTTTGAGAAGCACTGCTCTACACACAACAGTTCCGCAGACAGACAGACAGACACAGAGAGAGTTTGTGTGCGTGTTTGTGCGTGCATGCGTCGTGCGTGTGTGTGTGTTCCCAGTGATTGTGTATGTGCGTGCGCATGCATTTCAATGAGAAACGGAAGAGGTCATCCTTCACCGAGCATTCCCATCAGATCACACCTGAACTGGTAGAGAATGGATACATCATCCAGGATCTGTGCACGCACGCACGCACGCTGAAAGAGGACAGAGAGCCCCACCCTTGTTCAGTCACTGACCTCGTGGTTCAGGGAAATGTCACAATGTTCCCAACAAGTCTTCTATACCTGGAAAAGTATATCGGCATCAAAATGTACTTAAAGTACCAAGAGTAAAAGTATACTCATTATGCAGAATGTTCCGTCATTTGACAATAGCAGATCTACAAGTTCTATACAATGTGTCGTATCGCGACGCGAAGTACAAATACCTCAACATTTTACTTTAATGTTGTTAAGTAAATGTACTCAGTTACACCACTACCTCCTTCACATCTCCTCCGATTTTAAAACCATTTCCTCTGCACGCCCGCGCCGACTCCTCCACTCAGACACATACCCGCCCCGAAGCCCCCTCCCCTCCCTTCCCCACCCACCAGCACCCCACCCGACCTGCCACCTCCTCCACTCAGACACAGACCCTCCCCGAAGCCCACTCCCCTCCCCTCCCCTCCCCACCCACCCCACCTGCCACCTCCTCCCTCACACACACACACACCCCCGTCTCCTCCTCCTCCCTGAGACGCTGGTGGCTTTCTGCTGTTGTCATGGAGATGAACATCCTTCCTGTACCTTGAAAAGTGCACCGTGTGAAGGAATGGGTATAAGACTGAGGCAAAGACAATAATATCCCTCCTCCTGCCAGACAGACAGGCAGGCAGACATGCAGACAGACAGACAGGCAGGCAGACATGCAGACAGACAGACAATGCTGTGTTTGTTGAGGTTATTACTGTCAGCATTTGCAGGGCAGGGCCTGTGCGCATGCATGCATACACTGTCATGTGTGTGTGTGTGTGTGTGTGTGTGTGTGTGTGTGTGTGTGTGTGTGTGTGTGTGTGTGTGTGTGTGTGTGAGTGTGTGTGTGTGTGCTTGTTAGGTGGGTGTTCAGACGTCCGTTCCCTGTGCATGTGCAAACAGCTTGCGAGTAGAGACATGTGATCTGACCACACAAGTGCATCAAGAAATCTGTTGCGGGCGCGGACAGTTAGCTCAACCGTCTGGGCTCCTATAGGCTGCCAAGCCAGCCTGACGGCGTGCCGCAGGTTCGACTCCCGATCCTGACGGCCTCTGCCGTGTGTCTTCCCCCTCATCTCTCTCTCCCCATTTCCTGTCGGATTACTTTCAACCTTAAAGTAAAGGCAGAAAAAGCCAAAAAATATCTTAAAAATTAAAAAGAAAATCTGTTGCATTTGAACCATTTTGCAGTGTTGCAGTGCTGTGTACAGTACAGTATATATGGTACGGTGGTACCTTATAGCCTTATAGTTGGTTTTCGATGACGGCACACCATGTAGCCCTATGGGTGCTATAGCCACGGATGCTGAAAAACAGATAATGCTGTGCCAAAACCGAGATTTCCCAGGTTTGGCACAGGAGGGGGCAAGCAATAAACCCCGGAAATCCCGGGCTTGGCATATACCTATAGTGAATTCAAGTCCACCTGAATAGCCGAACGATGAAAGTAACTATGAAGACGAGATGAGCAAACTTCTCGTCGGTTTGGTTTCTCAGGAACACACTGGAGCTGCTGAAGCGTTCTGCCTGTTGTATAATAATAATAACAATGGACCTCATCTATCTATCCCTCCCGCTCCTGTCCATGATGCTTCAACATGTGCCGATGGAGCTTTAATACATTCAGTACGGGAACGCATCTGTTTCACCGTAGCTTTTTAACCACTTTTAACCCTTATTTAGCTAATAATATTAGCTAAATCATTTGATTAGTAGATTTATCAACATATTATGTTGAAAAATCTACTAATCAAATGATTCCCGAACATGGCACGGCTGCAGCTCACCGCTCCAAGAGACGGGTCAAATGCGGAGAACAAATTTCACTGTGGTAACGTGTGTGACAAATCGTACGACTTTGACATGGCGCGGCACCGAGTGCCGCACTACGAGCTTGTAGATCTGCTATTCTTTGAAAAATCGTGAAAATGTGTGCAAATATTTGGATATGTATTATTTCACAGCGAAGGTTATTAACTCATCTTTGGGGGTCAGCGGCCGATTACATATTATGGTTTTTGGGGTCCTGCATGGGGACATGAAATACAGTCTGAGAACCTTTGACATATAGAAACATAGGGTTTTTCAGAAAACTGTCAGGATTTTAAAAGACATTATAAAATGTGGTCTCAGGTCCTAAACGGGTTAATACGGAGCGAACATATGCCAGCGTGTGTCCTGCAGGGACCTGCGTGGCCCGTCACTCCCATCACTCTGTGCTGTCCTATAGCAAGGTCACGCAACGCACCACCATGTGGCTGCATGTATTAGCCCGTTGAGACCGGAACAAGAGACCAGAGGATTTTACAAAATGTCTTCTAAATCATGACAGTGTCCTGAAAAAAAAAAACCCTATGTTTCAGTCGTTCTCAAACTATTTCATGTCAAGGACTCCAAATCGCCCGCCGACCCCCATCTGAAAATATGTTGTTCCAGGGACCTCCCCAGAAGCAAAGATGTGAGTTAAAAAAAAAAGTTTGCTGTGAAATGATTCAACGATTTGCACACGTTTTCACGATTTTTCAAAAATATCTATTTTTCCAACAGCTAAAGTTTAAAAATAATGGTCTAAAGTGGTTAAAAGCTATAAAGATGACGGATGCGTTCCAGGTCTTAGTGGATTAGCATGTCTTATGAGTGCTACGACAGGTGTTCCCACAGTCCGGTGGAAAAGGTTACATTCACAAGGCATCAAAACGCCGTGGACGTACAGTACCACGTCAGGTTATATTTATAGGCTGAAGTCACTTCCAACTGAACCCACGACACCCAAGGGCCAGCTCAAAGTCACGCTGGAACGCTCTGCATCGACAGGAAGAAGGAAAGAAAGATGTGTGTGTGTGTGTGTCTGTATGCGGGCACAAGTGCGTTTGCGTCAAAGTATGCAGGCACAAGTGCATGTCTGTGTTTGTGCACTGTTCAAGTGTATAATGATGTGTGCGTTCGTGCCTGTGTGTGTGTGCGTGCGTACGTGCGTTCGTACGTGCATGCGTTCATGCCTGTGTGCGTGCGTGCGTACGTGCGTTCGTGCCTGTGTGCGTGCATGTGCGCAGTGATAGAGATGTTAGTAAAGCCTATATGAACAATAGATGAACAGTATCGTGAAGGAGTAACAATGGCAGAGGTGTTATGGATTCTGGACGGTGTGTATCACCGATAATGGATTTCTAAGACCCCGACAAGGTGACATCTGTTTGCAACACTTGATCCATCATGTTAAAATATGCACAGGAAATGTCCACATAACCAGTGTTGTGGTGTCAAGTACATTTTACTCAAGAACTGTACTAAATATTTTTGGGTATTTTTTTAACTTATACTGGAGTATTTCCAATTGTCTGTACTTTTACTTCTACTCCTCAGAGGCAACTCCACTACAATTATTTGAAAACTTTAGTAACTAGTTACTTTGTAGATTTTGATTATTATTATATTACAAAACATACAGTATGTTAACCACTTCAGTTGTGAGCTTATAGATCTGCTATTTTCAAAAAAAATGTTTTAATGAATTTTAGACACAATGATAACTCGTGAAACGAGACATTCCGCATAATGAGTACTTTTACTTTTGGTACCTTAAATACATTTTGATGCCAATACTTTGGTACTTTCACTTTAGATTACCCGGACATTTACTTGTAACAAAGTGTTTCTAATTTCAATCACTGTATTGATAGTTTTACTTATGTATAAGTAAAGCATTCGAGTATACTCTTTCCACCACTGGTAATGAGTAATTTCAACGTGCCGTTGCAATGATTAACAGCCAACCCAACACGGCTCCAGTGATTCCATCAATACTTTCCCTTTTTACTTTGCGTTGTTGTACATTTCTCCACGGGGATCGTCACTCAGATCGATAGCTCCATGTGTACCGGCTGGCTCTGCAGACAAGCCTACAGCCAGTCTAAGCCCACCTCTGGTGTTTATTTTGACACACACACAGACACACACACACACACACACACACACACACACACACACACACACACACACACAAACGTGCACAGCACTGCACACAGACACACACACACATAGACCATACATGCACACATACACAATGTAGCACGTACAGTGTAAACACTGTACTTCCATCCATGCTATTGATGGTTCTGCCCCAGTTTCTGCCCATGGGTTCTCAGCAGGGGTGTGTGGCCTATTTCCCCCCCATCTGGGATCTGATTGGCCCACCTTGCCCTCCTGCCTCTCTGATAGGTTAAAAAGTGAAGAGCTGCTAAAGTCACAGACCTGTGATCATCGTCTCATAATGTTCCATCATCGCCACACTGACCTTGAAATAGTTGGGTTAAGTTTAGCTTGACTGATGAGTCTCGATATCAGAGCACTTTGTATGACCACAGCATATATGGTGGTCGTAGTGTAACTGTATGTATACTGTAAATGAGACCTATAAAGGAGATATTGGGTGTATTATCTAAAATAAGTGGAACAATAAGTGAAAATGCAGTTAAAGGACCACTTGACCACTTTCCAACCCACCCTGCACCTAACTGTGCCACATCTCTGTGTGTGTGTGTGTGTGTGTGTGTGTGTAATGTTGTGATGTTTTATGTGTTATTGTGACCACAGTTCGCATTTACTATGGAAATCCCCATCTCTCTCCCCGTTCCTGTTTACCTACTGTCAAAGGCAAAAAAGCCCAAAAAATATCTTAAAAAGGACACTGCCCCCGCTGCCACCTCCATATATATGGAGCTGAACTGTTCTGACATTCCTTATATTGATCTGACCTCATCAAACCCTGTAAACTCAAGACACTGCCCCCACTGTCACCCTTAGATCTCCATATATGGAGCTGACCTGTTCTGACATTCCTTATGTTGATCTCACCTCATCAAACCCTGTACACTCAAGACACGCTCCATATAAGGACCTCGCTTCTCGCCCTCAGGGCGTCTTACTGATTAGTATTATTATTAAATCCTTATTACACAAGCATGCATGAGTGCTGTATTATTAGCATTACAAGAAATAATCCATAAAGTATCCATAACGTCCCCAATATCTTCAAACACCTTCACCGGGAAGAATAAGCTAATTTGTTCTGACTGAGAAATGCTTCAGATTTCCAGCAGAACATTTATAAAATGCTGGCCACTCCACTTTCATATTTACCCATTGTATAACTACCAGGAGCAAAATGTGCTAAAAGTTAAGCATTCCGTTTTTAGTTCAATTGGAATCTCTCAATCTCTACTGCCTGGTTTGGGCCAATGATAGTCTCGCATGGCCGGGCTGTTGCCTCTTGCAATTTTCAAATGCGTAGTTGTAAGGTGTAGTTCCAGACTCCATAGCATTGGGAGATTGTGGAATAGTTGTCTGGCTACGCGAGTCTACAGGCCAATGAGCAAGGCATGGTGCAGCTGCATCCTTCCGGCCAGACTGGGTCAAACCACACGAGGCCCGGTCAGGAGAGTCTGAGCTATTTCCAACACTCCCATGCCAGGCTAAAATGGACCCTGGACTCTGACTGAAGTGGCCCAGCTAGTGGCCACTGAGCCAACTGACCACAGGAAGCTCAAGGCTTTTGAGTGCTTTTGTTTTACTGTAATTATGGGTGGGAAAGAATGCGTGCGTGCATGTGTGCGTGCGTGCGTGTGAGTGCGCGAGAGAGAGAGAGAGAGAGAGAGAGAGAGAGAGAGAGAGAGAGAGAGAGAGAGCATGTGTCCAGGTTTCAAAGCTTTTATTGCCATATGCACTTACAACACAGCTGTGGTAACGTTGCAGGCAGCGGAACTGTACTTGGATCCATATTGGTAAAATAAAGTACACATACAAGTAGCATCTGCTACAGTGTGAGGCTGTGGACCTGCAGTGCAGTCGATAGTAAACAAATATGTCTATAGATGTATAGCTAATAATAAATGGCTCAGTCACACAAGTGGCTACAGGAGTGGTGATTAAGTGGACAGTGCAACTAAGGCACGCTTACTTCATTTGCACAGCTGTTATGAGACTAGGATAGCGGAGTAAGTTTTAGTTGTTTTTTTTTTACATAAAAAAATCACACCCGTGTGAAGTGAGTGGTGTAACTCCGTGTGGGAGTTCCAGACCCGCAGGAACGCGCACAGGTGGCCGGGTCGGTTTCGGCGAGCCGCCCGGCGCCCAAAACGGTTGAGAAATGACAGAGTTACCGTGTGGCGGTCCCTCTACTGTACTGTACTGTCACTGTACTGGCACACCCGAAAGCATCATATATACAGTTAATATGTGCGTGTGTGTTTGTGTGTGTGTGTTAGGTTGCGCACAGGTGGTGAAAAACAACCATGCTGTTTACGTGCTCATACCCAGCCAGGCACCCACCCAGCCAGCCAGCCAGCCACCCACACACATAGCTCCGTAAGGGAGTGGTTGCACCGCTCAAAAACCCAAAAGAACCTAAATTCACACAATTGTGTATTGGCCAGGTGACGTTTCAGCAACAAATACCATTAATACTCACGGGAGAAAAATAAAACAAAAAAAGTAAAGGTCGTGACATCTCTCTCTCTCTCTCTCTGCCTACACATCTGCATCTCTCCACCTCCTATAATAAATAATACAACAAAATGTGTCTCCTTTAATTGTTGTCGGGGTATTGTTGGCCGACTACAGTATACTCCTCGAATTCAAACAGCTGCCAGTGGTGGACAAAGTATACACTATTACTCTCAAGTAATGATTCAAGTATTCTAAGCCCAGTTCCAGACACTATATAATGAACTAAATAATTTAGACTAAAGAGGAGATACAAAGCAAAAGACAGGAAGAAAAAGAGAGAGCAAGAGAGTGGATCTTTATTGATTGATTAATTGATTAATTGATTGATTGATTACAGTTTGCAGGGGGAAAAAGCACAGGAAAGTATAGGCTATACAGTGCAAGCTCTGACTGGTAAGACGATATAAACCCTGCAAGAAAGTCTATGGCTTGTTTCCACTGGGGTCCTTCATATTCAATTCATCAGAACATTTAATGACATACAAATATACAGTACTAGGCAAAAACATCATATAAACGGTCAGAAATCAAAAAATAAATAATATGTACAGCTACTGTAGTATGGGGGCAGGGGGGGACTTTGACAGAAAGAAAGATATAATTAATAAGGAACTGGAGGCGGGGAGAAGTAAACTAAAGAAATGGGAGCGAGGAAGGAATGCAGAGAATGACTTGTCTCGTGGCCAAAAGACTCTGGCCTGAGATTATGTCAGTCAGGTCAGAGAGAGCATGAAAACCTGAGCAAAACATCTCTCTATCTCTCTCTCCTTATCTCTCTCTTCCCCCCTCAACCCCCCCCCCCCCTATCTCTCGCTCTCTCTCTTTCTCTCCTTATCTCTCTCTTCCCCCCTCACCCCCCCCCCCTATTTCTCTCTCAGATTACGTCAGGTCAGAGAGAGCATGAAAACCTGAGCAAAACATCTCTCTATCTCTCTCTCTCTTTCTCTCCTTATCTCTCTCTTCCCCCCCTCAATCTCTCTCTCAGATTACGTCAGGTCAGAGAGCGCATGAAAACCTGAGCAAAACATCTCTCTCTCTCTCTTTCTCTCCTTATCTCTCTCTTCCCCCCTCAACCCCCCCCCCCTATCTCTCTCTCTCTTTCTCTCCTTATCTCTCTCTTCCCCCCCTCACCCCCCCCCCCCTATCTCTCTCTCAGATTACGTCAGGTCAGAGAGAGCATGAAAACCTGAGCAAAACATCTCTCTATCTCTCTCTCTCTTTCTCTCCTTATCTCTCTCTTCCCCCCCTCAATCTCTCTCTCAGATTACGTCAGGTCAGAGAGAGCATGAAAACCTGAGCAAAACATCTCTCTCTCTCTCTTTCTCTCCTTATCTCTCTCTTCCCCCCTCAACCCCCCCCCCCCCCCCCCTCTCTCTCTCTCTCAGATTACGTCAGGTCAGAGAGAGCTCTCTCATTATGGAAAATATGGAAAGTGATAAAACAGTTGGGCTGTAGTCGGTTAGATTGTTAATTGTCTAAGTGATAAAACAGTTGGGCTGTAGTCGGTTAGATTGTTAATTGTCTAAGTGATAAAACAGTTGGGCTGTAGTCGGTTAGATTGTTAATTGTCTAAGTGATAAAACAGTTGGGCTGTAGTCGGTTAGATTGTTAATTGTCTAAGTGATAAAACAGTTGGGCTGTAGTCGGTTAGATTGTTAATTGTCTAAGTGATAAAACAGTTGGGCTGTAGTCGGTTAGATTGTTAATTGTCTAAGCATACATTTTGCGACTGGTTTGTTGTGTTGCGTTTACGCTTGGAGAGCATCGGCGCTCGGCATCATGGAATTTAAACAACTGACAAGGAAACATGTTATGGATCTCGCCAAGTTGTCCTTGTTCAGTAGAGAAGAGCAGCGTATGTGTACAGTATGGTGTACAATACATTGGATATCATCTCCATAGCAACGTTAACATGACATTGTTCCGACCCCTCATTAGTCTGACCCATTACTAACCCCAATGTTTCCCCGTCTGGTCCTAATGTCCTGACTACACTAATACCAGTAGGACTAATGACCTGACCAGGTGGTCACACACTGTGATACTAACCAGTAAGATTAGTGACCTGACCAGGTGGTCACACTGTGACTACACTAACACCAGTAAGACTAATGACCTGACCAGGTGGTCACACTGTGACTACACTAAGACCAGTAAGACTAATGACCTGACCAGGTGGTCACACACTGTGACTACACTAAGACCAGTAAGATTAATGACCTGACCAGGTTGTCACACACTGTGACTACACTAAGACCAGTAAGACTAATGACCTGACCAGGTTGTCACACACTGTGACTACACTAAGACCAGTAAGACTAATGACCTGACCAGGTGGTCACACTGTGACTACACTAAGACCAGTAAGACTAATGACCTGACCAGGTGGTCACCCACTGTGACTACACTAAGACCAGTAAGACTAATGACCTGACCAGGTGGTCACACTGCGACTACACTAACACCAGTAAGACTAATGACCTGACCAGGTGGTCACACTGTGACTACACTAACACCAGTAAGACTAATGACCTGACCAGGTGGTCACATTGTGACTACACTAACACCAGTAAGACGCCCTGAGGGCGAGCGCTGGAAGAACAGGTCTGGGAATGCCCATATACTACCTTTTTGAGCGTCGCTAGCCCCTCCTAATAATAATAATAATAATGAATTGCATCTTTATAGCGCTTTTCCAAGTGCTCAAAGCGCACTTGGGTGCGTGTATGAATGAATGGTTCATTCATTCATACATTGGGAGGTGAAGAGGCGAACAGTCGACGGCAGCGTCCTCACTTCCCACATTCACACACCAATGGTGGAGAGCTCACACCGACCGACTCATTGGAGGCAATGTAGGGTTCAGTGTCTTGCCCAAGGACACTTCCACATGTGGACAGGAGGAGCCGGGATTCGAACCGCCGACCCAGGGATCATTGGACGACCTGCTCTACCTCCTGAGCCACAGTGTTTGTCCCCAGACAATATTTCCTAATGACAACACAAACATTAAATGTCATTGACAATGAAGGGAAAATGTAGACGAGCAAATCGGCTAACCAATCACATAAATTCAGTTCAATGAAAGGAGAAATTAGGTTATGTGCCTCAATATCGTCTCAGTGCAAATCGGCTAACCAATCACATACATTTAAATTCAGTTGTTCATGAGATGATTCATAATGATAAGAGTGCCTCTCACTTCACACGGGTGTGATAATTTTAAATTGGCGTTTTCGGGGCTGGGTAGGGCGTAAAAAAGGCCAGACGGGGCCTCAGACCAGACCAGTTAGGGCCCAGGTAGGACCAGACCAGTTAGGGCCCAGGTAGGACCAGGTAGGACCAGACCAGTTAGGGCCCAGGTAGGACCAGACCAGTTAGGGCCCAGGTAGGACCAGACCAGTTAGGGCCCAGGTAGGACCAGGTAGGACCAGACCAGTTAGGGCCCAGGTAGGACCAGACCAGTTAGGGCCCAGGTAGGACCAGACCAGTTAGGGCCCAGGTAGGACCAGGTAGGACCAGACCAGTTAGGGCCCAGGTAGGACCAGGTATGACCAGACCAGTTAGGGCCCAGGTAGGACCAGACCAGTTAGGGCCCAGGTAGGACCAGGTAGGACCAGACCAGTTAGGGACCAGGTAGGACCAGACCAGTTAGGGCCCAGGTAGGGCTGGGTCTTCATTTTCGGGCCTGTTGATAACTAGTTTTCACCAGCTGCCGGGCGCGGCTATGGTAATGACGAGGCGTGACGGACTGACTGACGTGAGGTGTGACTGACGGACATGAAACGCAAGTTTTCACAGTGAACTGCGGCCTACGGTCGCAACTATAGACCCACACCAACCAGACTGTCCACTCCAAACACTGTCCAAAACCATGCAGAGCGAGTGCATAACCCAAACGTCTGATAAGCCAAGCGTCTGGCGCTGCAGCATGCTGTGCAAGACGAGGTCACAACATGCTCATGCAGCCAGACAGGATTGGAAAGTCTGCATATAGTTTGGCTGCGCACATCGTCTGGTATGGACTAGTAATAATCTTAATAATCATTTTAGTAATTGTGTCCTCAAAATCTGAGGACAACATTTGAGAAAATTGGCGCTGTGATTGGCAGAGAGAGAGAGAAGAGGGCGAGAGAGAGAGGGGAGCCGAGAGAAGGGGGGAGAGGTAGAGATTGGGTATGTGGTGAATGAAGAATCTAAAGAACATGTTTGAACATGAACAGACGGACGGACAGACTGGCGAATGGGTGGACGGACTGGCAACATACCGTACTTACTTATTGCCCCTTGTGGGGCTTAGGCTAACAAGGCTTCTCCGAGCATCTCTGTCCTGAACTACCTCCAAAGTCTATGTGCCCGGTGTTTTCACGGTTCCACTTAAGGGACCGTGTCTTGTGGTGTCTGAGGCTGGTTCACAGAGAGTATGGCATCTCCATCTTCAACGGCGTTAGAAGATCTCTTCCTTTGCTTCCTTCTGCTTGGTGCGTTGCCACAGTAGTTGCTGATGGTATCGTGTCAGGCCAACGGATGTGCAGGATTCGTCGCAGACAGATGGCGATGAACGATTGGATTTTGTTTGTAGCAAAGACAGGCAACGTAACGTGCCTCTAGCCATGGGACTCACTGGCGGAGGCATAAAAAAATCACATCACTGGAATAAGTTTTGGCAGGCAGGTTATAGCCAACATAAACAAGAAGGAGATTTCTATCTCTGTGGAGAGTGGAGTGGACGTTGATTTGTTTCATTATAATTGAACGAACATGTTTTGTGAGGTCATGGGAAACTTTGACCCCACCTATTATTCACTGATTTCATCACTTAGTCATGAAATTAATTCCCTCAAGGTGTTGATATCACGCTGGGACAGAGATGGACACACAGGGATCGCCTCGCGCAGCCAGAAAACTATTCCACAATATTCAAATGCTATGTAGAGTCTGGAACTACAGCTCCAAAGAGCTGTCTCTGCTGCTCAGACTGGAAAGATATTAGACCAAATACGACAAAATAAGTTTCGTCGATCTGAAATCTTGAAATGAGACATTCTGCATATTGAGTACTTTTGGTACTTTAGGCCTGACGTCGAAATAAATAAAAAGTATTCTGAAAGAATATATATTCAAAGATTTGTGCCACATTTTCATGATTTTTCAAATCTTCAGATCTGTAGATCTGCTATTTTTCAATAGCTAAATAATGCTTAGTTAAAACACCAAAATGGGTTTCCGCCCAGAATGGGTTAAGTACATTTTGATGCCAAAACTTCTGTACTTTTACTTGTAACAGAGTATTTCTATTTTGCAGTATTGATACTATTATACTTAAGTAAAAAAGATGGTTTAGTACTTTTACCACTTGCAAATAATGATTTAAAGATAAAAAAAGATTGAGATATAGATCATTTGGTAGGTAGCCAAAGCCACATGTATGTCTTATCTTATGGAATGTCTCCACTAGCCTAAGATACTGAGAACATTAGAGCAGGCGTTCTGAGGACCCCCAGAAATGCTTTGACCATATGTCTCGTGACCCCTGCCCGCCTGCCCCACCACACCCCAATAAAGTCTTAATTTCCATTTCACACGCATTCAGTTGCAAAAAAAACCCCCAAATCTGGCGACCCCCCGCCCCCAAAAAATATATTATTATTTGTCGCCCCCCCGAGGGGTCGCGAGCGCCACAGGTTGAGAACCGCTGCAATAACAGATAGAGTAAGATAGAGGAGGGGGACGGGGGAACGGGGGTGTTCCTGTGGTCCTTTCCTTGCCCTGCAGGGTGGTGCTTTGTTTTATCAGTGTCAGGGAGGTCGGAGGTCAGAGCAGGTTAATGGGAGTAAGAGTGTCAGAGTGAGAAAAGGCAGAGGGGGGGGGGGGGGGGGGGGGTAGAGAGGCCAGGCTGACAAATTAGGGCATCAGTGAAGACTACAGATGATGAATGGAGGCCTGGATGGAGGAGTGTGTGTGTGTGTGTGTGTGTGTGTGTGTGCGTGCGTGGGGGGCGGGTCCAGAGAGAGAGTGAGAGTTAGACAATGACTAAAGAGAGAGTAAAAGAGCGAGCTACGGTCAGGGAGGGAGAGAGAGGACCACTGCATGTTGATCTTGACTTTGCACACTTTGCGGGCCGAGGACACAGCTATAGCTATAGAAGAGGAGGAGGCTCAGTCTCTCAGAGGACACAGCTATAGCTATAGAAGAGGAGGCTCAGTCTCTCAGAGGACACAGCTATAGCTATAGAAGAGGAGGAGGCTCAGTCTCTCAGAGGACACAGCTATAGCTATAGAAGAGGAGGCTCAGTCTCTCAGAGGACACAGCTATAGCTATAGAAGAGGAGGAGGCTCAGTCTCTCAGAGGACACAGCTATAGCTATAGAAGAGGAGGCTCAGTCTCTCAGAGGACACAGCTATAGCTATAGAAGAGGAGGAGGCTCAGTCTCTCAGAGGACACAGCTATAGCTATAGAAGAGGAGGCTCAGTCTCTCAGAGGACACAGCTATAGCTATAGAAGAGGAGGAGGCTCAGTCTCTCAGAGGACACAGCTATAGCTATAGAAGAGGAGGAGGCTCAGTCTCTCAGAGGACACAGCTATAGCTATAGAAGAGGAGGAGGCTCAGTCTCTCAGAGGACACAGCTATAGCTATAGAAGAGGAGGAGGCTCAGTCTCTCAGAGGACACAGCTATAGCTATAGAAGAGGAGGAGTCTCAGTCTCTCAGAGGACGCAGCTATAGCTATAGAAGAGGAGGAGGCTCAGTCTCTCAGAGGACACAGCTATAGCTATAGAAGAGGAGGAGTCTCAGTCTCTCAGAGGACACAGCTATAGCTATAGAAGAGGAGGAGGCTCAGTCTCTCAGAGGACACAGCTATAGCTATAGAAGAGGAGGAGGCTCAGTCTCTCAGAGGACACAGCTATAGCTATAGAAGAGGAGGAGGCTCAGTCTCTCAGAGGACACAGCTATAGCTATAGAAGAGGAGGAGTCTCAGTCTCTCAGAGGACACAGCTATAGCTATAGAAGAGGAGGAGGCTCAGTCTCTCAGAGGACACAGCTATAGCTATAGAAGAGGAGGAGTCTCAGTCTCTCAGAGGACACAGCTATAGCTATAGAAGAGGAGGCTCAGTCTCTCAGAGGACGCAGCTATAGCTATAGAAGAGGAGGCTCAGTCTCTCAGAGGATGCAGCTATAGCTATAGAAGAGGAGGAGGCTCAGTCTCTCAGAGGACACAGCTATAGCTATAGAAGAGGAGGAGGCTCAGTCTCTCAGAGGACACAGCTATAGCTATAGAAGAGGAGGCTCAGTCTCTCAGAGGACACAGCTATAGCTATAGAAGAGGAGGCTCAGTCTCTCAGAGGACACAGCTATAGCTATAGAAGAGGAGGCTCAGTCTCTCAGAGGACACAGCTATAGCTATAGAAGAGGAGGAGGCTCAGTCTCTCAGAGGACACAGCTATAGCTATAGAAGAGGAGGCTCAGTCTCTCAGAGGACACAGCTATAGCTATAGAAGAGGAGGAGGCTCAGTCTCTCAGAGGACGCAGCTATAGCTATAGAAGAGGAGGAGGCTCAGTCTCTCAGAGGACGCAGCTATAGCTATAGAAGAGGAGGAGGCTCAGTCTCTCAGAGGACGCAGCTATAGCTATAGAAGAGGAGGAGGCTCAGTCTCTCAGAGGACGCAGCTATAGCTATAGAAGAGGAGGAGGCTCAGTCTCTCAGAGGACGCAGCTATAGCTATAGAAGAGGAGGAGGCTCAGTCTCTCAGAGGATGCAGCTATAGCGAAGAGGAGGAGGAGTCTCAGTCTCTCAGAGGACGCAGCTATAGCGAAGAGGAGGAGGCTCAGTCTCTCAGAGTTTATGATCTCCAACCCGGAGCCACAAGCACCGACAATGTGAAGTTAAAAGTGACGGTCTGGTCCAGGCAGTGTGAAGTTAAAAGTGACGGTCTGGTCCAGGCATAGAGTTATAATGAATAGAGAAGACACCCGAGTTCTCCTCCCATCCACTTGCATTAAGTTGCTCAAAAGCGCATGAGGCGATTTCACTCCTCCTTCCTGGTAGGAACAGAGTGCATTCTGGGATGGATTTGCCTCAAACAAATGAACGCGCTGCCGTTGACTATCATTGTGCCGTTTGTGCGCGTTCACGTATGAAACATTCGTTCACGTGTCATGGCCTCAATCACATGAATGTGCGCAATGATAGTCAACGGAGCAGCGCTGGCTCGAGCTGCAATGATAAATTCGGTCACTATGTCCATTTCGGAGAGGAGCAGGATGCATGCCACAGCTCAGCACTGACGGCAGGGTGGGAGTGTAACGCCCAGGTCTCAGGGGTGGAAGGCCAACATCTTAAACCACTAGACCAAAGGGATATCCCCTGACTCGGGGGACACATTAAGACTTTTGAGGGCCACCAGGCCACGGAGGCCACTCCGCTACACGATGAGGCGTCTGTGTTTATTATCCCACACTCTTTTTGTGCTGTGAACTAGAGCATGGAATGATGCTTTCCATTACTGTGTAATCCGGGTCGTTTTAGAAGTAATGAAAGGCAGACCTTATTACTTCACTCCGTCCGATGACCAGAACGGCATCGCTCCCATGATTATGTCACTGGAGAAGGAGAAAAAAAAGCCCTAAAAAGGGACGCTTCATGGAGTCCAGAACCCCCACATTACAGAGGAATATATGGTATTACACAGCTGGTATTTATAGAACCTTGACGGGTCTAATAAGAACCTGCATCGCTATACACACCCACATGGAAAACATCAGGACTAATGTTGATCTCTGTAATTACAAGCATGCGCACACGCACACACACACACACACACACACACACAAACATGATAGTGATTAGGATGAGTTTCACTGCTTCGATAAAGACTGTGTGGATATCATGATGACACTTGAATTGAATCATGTCAACCACGGTACTTATAATACAAAGTAGAGATATACTCCTGGTCAAATATTACTCATAAACAATATGAACATAAATCAGGGATGGAGATGTGGAGACCATGATGTCATAGTAAATGCGACCTGCTGTTGCAGTTCAACCATTCAGGCCTGACGTAGAAATTAAAAAAATAATCTTTTAAATTCTCCAGTTTTATGAAAGAAATATTTTCACGATTTAAAAAAAATAGCAGAACTACAAGCTATGAGCTTTTAGATCTGCTATATTTCAATAGCTAAATTACTACATAATGTTTAAGGTGAGACATGGTAGGTGAATAATAGCTATCACAATGAAACTTCTCCAGTTGATTACTTATATTAAAACTAAGATTTTTTGTATTACAAGTTTTCTGAAATTATGTTTAAATATGCAAATTAGGCATTATATGCGCTAATTTGCATACATACGATAAATCTGAAGATTGGATAAAGCCAGGTTCAAAATTATCATTACATTTTGTTGACACATTAGAGACAAAGAAAATTACAGATGGGATTTTAGATAACTCTAATTATCACCCAATTTTCGGCATGTTTTTAGGTATAAAATGTGATGTAAATCAGGCTGTGAATGATACATCAACAAATCCCTCTGTAAATGTCTGCGGAATATAGTTATGAATAAGACTGGAACGTTTGGTGTATGTGAGTTCAACTGAGGTGGAGATTCTTTGTCCCAGGTATAAGGAAAACTCATTTTGAGAAAAAGGCCTTTAAATATTTGTATTGTAAAATTCCAAAACGTTTTATTTGAAGCCACTATTTTGGGACAAAATATCTCATCCAAACCTTGGCAACAACATATAATGGCATATATCATTGGAAAGGTCTGGACCTCGAGCTGACTGTGGTCTGATCCAAATATGGTCACTTCCTTTGTACCAACAACCAATCAGAGATGGTGGATTTTCATCCAGAAAAACGAGCTGTCATTGGCTAAGATAAACTATCAAAATAAACATCTAAATCTGTATTTCTAATGTTTATTTTGCTTTAGGTTGAAAGAAAACATGTTTAGGAAGCAAAATAGCAAAAATAAAATCAAAATGAAAAATCATGATTTCACCTGCCATGTCTTGCCTTAAAACACCAAAAGGGGTTCCCGCCCAAAATGGGTTAAGCCCATAATTATGGAGATATCATCAAGATTGGCCAGCAACTCTACATCTGACCTCAAACCTCAAACCCTTAGATCTCCATATATGGATATATGTTTATTATTACATATATCCATTATTATGGATTATCATAATCATCTCAGTTTCAAACCTGTTGGTTAAGTTTGGAGGTGGTGTTATTAGATCAACCTGATTAGTGATTACAACTAATAATGATAACAACAACAATAATAATAATAATAATAATAATAATAAATAATAATAATAATAATGAGCCAGGGAACTACATTAAGAGAGCATTACGAGAGCAAACACATTTTTAATGGGATATATGAGTGTGTGTGTGCGCGTGTGTGTGTCTTCGGCAGTGAAGAATCGTTTTATGCACCCCAACACAATTTAATTTAGTTTAATCTCAGCCCTTCCACAGGGAATGTAACATATAATTAAACTTTATGGAACTGCCCTGCAGCTCAGAGAAACAGTCTCACACACACACACACACACACACACACACACACACACGTACGTGCGCACACTCACACACACGTGCGCGCACTCATGCACGCACGCACGCTCACAGAGGATGCAAAATGTAGAAAGATTGCGCGGATGCATATAATCAAATCATTATGTAACTTAGGATTTAAAATTCAAACGCCTAAAAATAAATATTGATAAATCCGGAGAGCGTATACGGCATGCAACGGCGTAATTGAAAAAGCAACATGAATAACAATCTGTGAGTACGGTATATACAGTAAACCTATATTATTGCTTCTTCTTCCAGTCCATAGAAGTATATGATACTGGGTGTATTTCTATTGATTTGATTCCTTTCTGTATTATTATGTCTCTGCACGCCATGGGAAAAAAAGCTGCACATGCAATAACACAGATATGAGCAATGATCCCATGAAACGTCTGGGAACAGACATTATTCACTGCATTCTGATCACAGCTTAAGACGTTCACACCGGGAACCCCTTTCGGTGTTTTAAGCATCATACCTTATACTTTAGCTATTGAAAAATGGCAGATCTACGAGCTTGTAGATCTGCTATTTTTGAAAGGTCGCGAGAATGTGTGGAATTCTTGGAATATATACAGTTATATTCTTTCACATGATGTTTGCTCAAACTTTGCTTCTACAAGCTATTTTTAGATGGGGGTCGGCGGGCCGATTACATTTCTGGGGTGCTTGACATGAAATAGTTTGAGAACCACGGAAAGAAAACTGTCAAGATTAGCTCTACAAGCTACGAGCTTGTAGGTCTGCTATTTTTGAAAAATGGAAGAGCGACTGACTGACATAGAAGACATTTTTAGAATCTGATCTCAGGTCAGAATGAAAACTGTCAGGATGTAGAAGACATTTGTAGAATCTGATCTCAGGTCAGAATGGGTTAAGGAGTGTTACATGGACGCGACAACAGCTTATTGGATACAGAACACCGTGGCCGTCTGAGATTGGGCTCAAAGCCGCAGTCCAGTGAATAAAACATGGTTTTAACAGAGCAGCAGTGGTGGGGAAAAAAGTACTCCAATGTTTTACTTCACTAAAAGTATCAATACTGCAGTGTAGAAATACTCTGTCACGAGTAAACGTCATGGAATTCAAAACGTACAAACGTTTTGGCATCAAAATGTACTTGAGTAAAAGTACAAAAGTATTGGCATCAAAATGTACCTGAGTAAAAGTACAAAAGTATAAATAAAGCATAAAAATTTACTTGAAGTACACATTGTGCAGAATATCCCATGTCAAGTATTCAAATACTATCTATACTAATATCTATACTATCTATACTAATATTATCTTTAGAAAAACAGCAGATCACAATACGATGCATCACGATGGCCGAAATTAGTATAAAACTAGTATAATGTTTTCAAATAATTGCAGTGGAGTAAAAGTACAAATATAGTTGCCGCCAGCGTCTCTCTCCCCCCCACACACACACACACACACACACACACACACACACACACACACACACACACACACACACTCTTCATAACTACTGGGTTTTCTACGGTGTATATGGATGGTCCAGAGAGTCATTTGTTGATGCATCTCCGTGTGTCCTCCGGCTCCTATGTGGAACAAAGGCCCGGCCCGCAGAGACCCCCCCCCCCCCCCCCACATCTTCTCCCCCCCCCCCCCTGCCCACACCCCCTCTCTCCACCCACCCACCCACCTCCCCTGACCTAGTTTACCTGATTGATTTCTTCACAGTTGGCCACTTGTATAACACTGAACACCCAACCAAGTGCGCGTGCGTATGTGTACTATACTGTGTATGCATGCTGTTGAACAAGGGTCTGGTTCTATGGGGGTCCCCGCAGGCCTAGCGGTACAGGCGCACACCACATATACTGTATACGCATGCCTGACAGCGTGCCGCAGGTTCGAGTCCCGATCGCGATCCCGACGACCTTTTGCTTCATGTCATTCCCAGTCATTCTCTCCTATCAATAAAGGCAGAAAAGATATGAAGAAAAAAGGTTCCGGTTTTATGTCCGTCAAAAGTTGTGTGAGCAAACTGGAACATGAAGTCAAAGAAACAGACTCATTGCTTTAATTCTCACAAACCCACTCTCTCTGTCTCTCTCTCTCTCTCTCCCTCCCTCTCTCTCAATTACATTCAATTCAAAGGGCTTTATTGGCATGAGAAAACGTATACGTTTACATTGCCAAAGCAAAAAGTGGAACAATACAATGAAAACAGTATGTATGTACATTATTGAAAGTCAGAATGTCAAATAAATCAACTTCTATGTACAGGCTCTCCCCCCCTCTCTCTCTCTCTGTCTAGAAGTACACAGCAGCATCGACTCCAGTGGCTCCCTCCCTCCCTCCCTCCCTACCTTGACTGCAATTAAATGGAGTTTGCAGTGGAGACAAAGCGTTCCATTGTCATTACATTTTGTGCTCTGTGGAGCCAGCATGGATCACAACCCTGTACCACACTGCATCATGCTTTATACTGCTGCTGCTGCTGCAGTGGTGGTGCCTTTCCTCAACCCTGTACCACACTGCATCTGCTTCTACGGCTTCTACTGCTGCTGCTGTGGTGGTGTCTTTCCTCAACCCTGTACCACACTGCATCTGCTTCTACTGCTGCTGCTGTGGTGGTGTCTTTCCTCAACCCTGTACCACACTGCATCTGCTTCTACTGCTGCTGCTGCTGTGGTGGTGTCTTTCCTCAACCCTGTACCACACTGCATCTGCTTCTACTGCTTCTACTGCTGCTGCTGTGGCGGTATCTTTCCTCAACCCTGTACCACACTGCATCTGCTTCTAGCTGCTGCTGTGGTGGTGTCTTTCCTCAACCCTGTACCACACTGCATCTGCTTCTAGCTGCTGCTGTGGTGGTGTCTTTCCTCAACCCTGTACCACACTGCATCTGCTTCTATAGCTGCTGCTGCAGTGGTAGTGTCTTTCCTCAACCCTGTACCACACTGCATCCGCTTCTACTGCTGCAGTGGTAGTGTCTTTCCTCAACCCTGTACCACACTGCATCTGCTTCTAGCTGCTGCTAGTGGTGGAGTCTTTCCTCAAGGGTGTGGAGAGAGAAGCTGTTTTCTTTTCTCTAAAGTAACCTCAGCACAGTCCATCTGCGTCCTGCGCGCGCGCACACACACACACACACACACACACACACACACACACACACACGCACGCACGCACGCACGCACGCACGCACGCACACACACAGTGTACTGCCAGTACCTCAGTAACACACCCTTCCATGTCCCTTTGGCCTTTCAAAGTATTTTTGTTACACATGACTGCATCATTTCTGAAACGCACTCTGTGTCATACTCTCTCTCTCTCTCTCTGTTATCCAGCTCAGTTGTGTTGTCGCTAAAATGATAATAACATCCATGATTTATGTTTTCTTTTTGCCGTTATTAAATAAAATACGATTATAATAAAATAAACAATAGACATATATAAATGGTGCATTTATATAGCGCTTTTATCCAAAGTGCTTTACATAGATCGTGCATTACGTACATTCACACATTCATTAATTCACACGCACACCGATGGAGGAGGAAACCATGCAAGGCACCAACCTGAGTCTTGCTCAAGGACTACCAAAATGTCAGATCTGGTCATGCTGAACTCAGAGATTGCAACTAGTTAGTGACAAGGCTAAAGTTATCGAGAACGGGGGAAAACATTGACACCTCAAACTACTGCTGATATGCCAGATTGTCCTTTTTTTTGTTTTATTTGACAAATTACCAATAAAGCTTTCAAATGACATCATGCATGCAACTGGCCCAATAAAATAACCCAATAGAACAAGGCTGACATATTTAGCTATTGAAAAATAGCAGATCTACAAGCTCATAGCGAGTGGCGCACTACGAGCTGGTAGGTCTGCTATTTTTGAAAAATCGAAGAAAAATCGAACAACGAAACATAGCTTATTCAGAAAACTGTCAGGATGTAGAAGACCTTTTTAGAATCTGATCTCAGGTCAAAATGGGTTAAAGGGAGTTGAGTGGTAGTCAAACAATGTGCACAGATATAAAACAACATGTTCTGGTTAAAGGGAGTTGAGTGGTAGTCAAACAATGTGCACAGATATAAAACAACATGTTCGGTTAAAGGGGGTTGAGTGGTAGTCAAACAATGTGCACAGATATAAAACAACATGTTCGGTTAAAGGGGGTTGAGTGGTAGTCAAACAATGTGCACAGATATAAAACAACATGTGGTTAAAGAGGGTTGAGTGGTAGTCAAACAATGTGCACAGATATCCCAGACATAGCAACAATCACAGAAACATACACTACTGTATATTGTCACTATTTTGGTCCTGGATCTCACCACGATATCAAACATGTTTATTTAACATGGGCTGGACTTTCCTTTCTGGTCCTGATTACAGGCTTACAGAAAAGTGGCAGGTAGATTCATCTCCTCATCAAGCCTAGACTCCTATTTTAGAGCCGAATAAAAGTCGGTTCGGCTCAGTAGAGCCTACAATGTGACGTCATTTGAGGTTCGGGGGGGGGGGGCGAGTACCGTCCTAAAGTCGTCTCTTCGGGGCTACTGAAAATTTCTGACGAGCCAAAATCATTTCGGCACTACAGCGCCGAAACAGCGGTAAAATAGGAGTATGAATTGGCCCTTAAACTCACTTTACAGCCAGAATATTAACAGTGGTGGAAGAATACTACACACATTTGGAAATGAAAAGTAACTCTGTTAGAAGTAAACGGCTGGAATTTAAAATATAAAAAGTATTTTATGTACCAAAAAGTAGAAAGAACTGCAGAATGTCTCATTGCATGTTTTCAAATACAAAAATCTTTTGAAAATAACCAATCAAATGGCCAAAAAGCCAAAAAGTATGAATATTAGGCTGAAGTAGGCAATGTATGTTTTGTAATATTAATCCAAATCAATACAAAGTAACTAGTAAATAAAGCTGTCAAATAAATGTAGTGGAGTAAAAGTACTGTCTCACCCTGACAACAACCTGTCTCACCCTGACAACAACCTGTCTCACCCTGACAACAACCTGTCTCACCCTGACAACAACCTGTCTCACCCTGATAACAACCTGTCTCACCCTGACAACAATAGTGCAAATTAAGCTCATTGAGACCTGAGACCAGATCCTACAAATTGTCTTCTAATGTTCTTAAAAATCCTATGACTCTATATCAGTGGTTCTCAGACTACTTCATGTCAAGGACCCCCATAATTATCTGTATTTGGGCACCCCCATCTGAAACTATGTTGTTCATGCAGGGACCCCCCCACAAGCATATATTTGAGTTAAAAACGTTCGCTGTGAAAGCATATACATTTAAGGATTTGCGCCACATTTTCAAGATGTATCAAAAATAGCAGATCTACAAGCCCGTAGTGCTACGAGCTTGTAGATCAGCTAAACTGTAAAATGATGATTAAAGTGGTTAAGCTTGTGTTTCGCTCTCTGTCTTTGCTCGTCTCTCAGTCTTGCCTCCCAGACTTGGAGTTTTGCACGGCGGCCATTAGGCGCTCTCTGAGTCGCGCTGCTGTATACAGGCTCCCTCCATGCTCTCTGAGTGGCGCTGCTGTATACAGGCTCCCTCCATGCTCTCTGAGTGGCGCTGCTGTATACAGGCTCCCTCCATGCGTGGCATTGAGTGTTGCGGTGCCGAGGGGGGTTTGTTTGTGCGTGGCATCTTTAACTGCTGCCTAACAAGTGTCGCCATGTCCGCTTATTATAAAGGAACTTTAATTTTGGGCTGGTTTTTCTGTAAAGTTGCTTGTAAATATTTGTAGTTTTTGTGGCTTGAGGTTTTTTTGGGGGGCTTGTTTGTTTCTAAAGTGTATATAGTCGCTTGTTTGGGCTTGTTTTTCCTAATGTTGTTTAAACCAGTGATTCGCACACATTTCCATGTCAAGAACCCCCAGATGAATGTATTTGTCCAAGGACCGTACAACATCTACCGGTAAACATATTTTGTGCCACTATACCAGATTGATTTGTGTTGTTAAAGAAATTCAAAAAATATTCCACACATTGTCACTTTTTTCGAATATGTTTTCTCTCTTTTAATTAGTATAGCAGATTTACAAGCTCACATCGCATCGCGTTGTTGTGAGCTTGTAGATCGGCTACTTTCAAATAGCCCTCTTTTGGGCTTGTTTTCATGGAACTGGTTGCCTGTTTCTCTCACACAATCTGGCAACACTGCTGCCTAAACCACAGATCACTGGCCAGGGTTTCCCACTCTATACTGGCACTACTTCACATTAGTGTGATCTCACTCACACACACACACACACACACACACACACACACACACACACACACACACACACACACAAACATGAGCCTGCGTACACGCTTGCGAACACGTGCGTGAAGACGTGCACGTGCGTGAAGACGTGCACGCACGCACGCACGCACAGGAAAAAGTGAGCCGTCCCCTTTATTCTTTATTCTTTTTAAATATACACATTGTTTTTCACGAGCAGTTAATTTTCTCTATCACAGTTACATTGTTCTCTCACATTACTCCATGGAATCTCCACTCTATAGCTCTTCCATTAGCCATTTTTTTTTCTTTCTGTCTTGTCTTGTCTTTCTTTCTTTCTTTCTCACCAGCTGCGACATTTGCGGTAATACCACGGAAATAGACTATATGTCTCTAAAGAGAGAGATCAAGTCTCTTTATGGCCCGGGCATATTACTCTAACAGAGTCATATTTATGCCCGGTTAGAGTCTTAACTCATTCTAAAGTGGCTCACGAGGAGGAACAAATGGACTGATGTCGGTGAGGGCACAGACACCAGAGTCCCGGCAGAATCATCACATTTTCTTTTTACTTCTGTCTACTGAGAAGGCCAACGCGGGCCATTTATTTAACAGGATTAGTAGGAGATAGGAACACTTCTCTGGCCAGCGAGGCTGATAGTGCCACACATAGAATAAAACCCTGCCTTCTCCTCCTCGCAGCCTTGAGATAATGCAAGCGCTAGAAGCACTACTATAAAAACTAGACTAAAATGTTAGATAGGGAGTAGGGACTGGTGAGATCCAGTACAAGTCATTTTACAATATTTGTTGCATGCTGAAAATAGCCGATCTACTGCGACACGTTGTGGGCTTGTAGATCGGCTATTTTCATCGAATTAATGAAAACAGTCATTATGACGGCATCAAGGCCCGCCAAAATGCATGTTTGACTAAATCAGCTGTAGATGTAGTCGACAAAAAATCTTATGATATTTAGTCGACTAAAACTAGACTAACGCTAAGACATTCCAGGTGACTAAAGGAAAACTATTAAAAAGCTAAAACTAAAATAAAAAATGTTCTGCCAAAAACAACAGTGATCCAGGGTAGGCTCTGGGCCTGGTGAATGATCTCATCCTCTCTGTC
Organism: Protomyctophum bolini; assembly: GCF_963924005.1. Taxonomy (NCBI): domain Eukaryota; kingdom Metazoa; phylum Chordata; class Actinopteri; order Myctophiformes; family Myctophidae; genus Protomyctophum; species Protomyctophum bolini. The sequence goes on from NC_137871.1 coordinate 35,136,589, forward strand.
TGTCTGGGTGAATAAAAATTAAGTCAAAATAAAATCTTGAAAATGTGTGCAAATCTTTGAACAAAGGTTTTAACGCAAATCTCTGCTTCTGGGGGGTTCCTGGAACAAAATATGTTGAGATGGGGGAAAAACATCATGTTTCTATAGTGGTGCTCAATATTTCATGTCAAGGACCCCAAAAATTATTATGTAATTGGCCGCCGACCCCCATCTGAAGGCATTTGTAGAATTGGGTCTCAGCAGGGTTAAATAAGAGGATACAAGGACATACTGTCAATCTGCTGGGCTTCACACCGAGCACACACTTTGTGACATTTGTAACAGTTTAATTCTACGTTTCTGTTTGGAGAAAGGCAGCCATTGCGTGGTGCCGGGCCGTTTTCTTTCTTTTTTTTTTTACAAGGGAATAAAGTCTTCTCATATATTTGCGATTTACAACATGTATGAAAAGTTTATTGATTATTAAACTGTTCCTGCTGTATAGCCATCCACACGCCTGTGGAGGTGGTCTAATGAGACCTCTAGGCCCTAATGAGATCAGCCTCATGGTAGCCACCAACAGGCTCCAGCTCTCAACAATTACCACAACTTAATATATAGCTATTTAAAAATAGACAGTCAATGTCCTCCGCACGCACACGCACACACACACACGCGCACGCACACGCAAACACACACTCTCTTTTAGTTCTTTATTTGAATCCGCAAATTAAATTGACAGGGAAACAAATATAACAGGGTTAGTTGAGAGTTCATGGACACCTAAGGATACACAGACGAACTAGAGTTCATGGACACCTAATGATACAGACAAACTAGCCTGACGCAGCCAGACTTTATCCACCCCTAATGCATATGCACGCAGTGCAGTGCGGTGGTCTATTAGTATAGCAATGTGAGGCTACAGACAAAAACAGAGCCGTATCTGGCAAGTCGTCTGGCTTTGCACTTTGTCATGCCAGCTATTGTTAGGCTACTCGTGGTCAGTGTATGTACTATGTACATGCATGGATGGACCAGACTTCCAAATATCAGTATGGCGAATCGATACCCGCAAGGTTTGTTCTGATTCCAAGTAATATTTGACACTTAGAATGTCAATCTTGAAATGCCTGGTCCATGTACAAAACAAAGACTGCACAGCCCACCTCCAGAACCAGGACCTCTTTGTGACTGAGAAACAACATCAGGTGTATTTGGAAGGGAACAACTAAACCAATCCGGTAACACTCTTGAATGTTTAAACATTGGCTGCACTGGATCAGACACTATAGGTCAGCAATACGGTCGTGGCGAGCAATATGCACATTTATAGCTACATCCATTCATCATGTGCGATGGATTGTAGGTGTTGTTCACAGACTTCACACGCGCGCATGCACGCACGCACGCGCGCACGCATGCACGCACTGAGCTAAATCCTTTCTCCATTGCACTTGCAGAAAGGAGCAGATCTGATCATCAGTTCTTGTCGGCGAGCGACGCCACGGTGCGACAGAGAGCATATAAATGAGGCGTGAGTGTGCAGTTCCATCTGGGTCCATATCGGGGCGTGGTGGTGCTGTTGTAGCGCGGTGTGAACCGACGGCGTAGCGTAGGGGGACGAGACGATGTTCCATCTTTGACATTATCAAAGATCAGAGAGCTCTAAAAGGTCACCGTTGCCATATCCTCATCCTCTGCAGTATTGACACTTTGGCATTTCCCTGATCTTTTGTTCTAATTAAAAAAAGAAAGAAAAACAGTTGCCAGACGCAAGCTTCTGCAGCAAAAGTTAGTGTGCTCTGCCTTTTGACTACATCATTGCCGTCCGGAAGAAACCACCTAACTCCATTTTTTCATAAATCAGTGCTGTTGAACACCCTTTGTGTCTGTGTTGGTAAAAGAAATATTCTAACCGTTAAAAAGTATTAAAAAGCGCTTCGGCGAAAACCACTAAACCACTTGAGTTGAATGTTTCCTATAAAATGAACATTTTGGAGTTATGTGGTTTGGTTTCTTCCAGACAGCATGGATGTGTTGTGTTTTACAATTCCATGACATGATCGCAATATTCGGATAAGTTATTTTAATTCTTCTAAGCAACTCATTTCTCTTGCTCTTTCTTTCAACACAGAAGAATTTCAGGAATTCGAGTGGAGGACCATGAAATGACAGGGAAGAACAGGCTTAGTGGTGTGCAGTCTCAGCCAGTCTATATCCGCTTCACTCCTTCAAAACAACGCGTGTGTTCAGCAGACAAAGTCATGAGAGCTAAAATGATCTACTGTTATAATAGGCAGGGGACGCTTTTTTGGTGACTGGCAGTGTTGATTCCGTCAACTAAAATGTTCGTTGACAACCTTTTTTCACTGACAAAAACTAAATAAAAACAATGTTGTCAATAAATAAAAACTAGACTAAAATGTTAAGGAGGGACACAGTGTTTGTTTGGGGTCGCGGTGGCGGTATCGCCTCACAGCTAGAAGGTCCTGGGTTCGATTCCTGCCGGGGACGCTGTGGTCTCTCCTCCGAGTCATCAGTGCCTCTTCGCTTTATTCCCTATATAAATTGGGGGCTTAATGTATTAAAATGTAGCAACCTTTAGCTTGTTTGGCTAATGGCCGATGTAATCTACCTAAAACCGGACGAAATCCTCACGTGCACACTGCTGCTCTTTATGCGTGCATCGCTGCGTAAAATGTGATATTTGGGGCTTAATTTGACTTAGTTATTCAAATACGGACAACTGACTGTGTAGCACAGTGGAGAAAACTAGCGGATGTTGTGATCACCAGAACGTCACCAGGACCGCTGTCATCAGTCACATCACCAACTCCACTGGCTTCCCCTCAAACACTGCATAGACTACAAGATCCTCCTCCATACTTTCAAAGCCATTCATAACCCCCCCCATACCTGTCTGACCTTGTCCATGTCAACATTCCCACCCGGTCTCTTAGGTCTGCCTCCTCCATCCCTCTGAAAGTCCTCCCAGCCCGTTTCTCCACCATGGGGTCAAGAGCCTTCAGCTCTGGAACTCCCTCCCCCCTGTTATTACAAACATGGACTCTATCACCATTTTCCAAACTCACCTCAAAACCCCTGTTTAGGCAGGCATATGGCTGACCTCTGCTGCAAGCTGTACCGTAGTTATGTTTTGCTTTTAAATATGTTTGTATAAACTGTTTTTACCTGTTGTACGGCGACCTTGAGTGCCCTGAAAGGCGCCTGATAAATAAAATGTATTATTATTATTATTTATATCACGTGGGGAAATGACATCGCCAGATTCACTCAATTTGGTCAAAATCGGCATAATGGTGAAGTTACCGCCCATCAGGACTGGGTATAATACTATAGGACAAACTATAGTGACAAATTAAACATATGAATAGTGCAGGTAGAAGGCACAATCCACTGTTAACCCATTTTGGGGCAGGAACCCCTTTTGGTATTAGCATTATGTTATGCTTTAGCTAAAATAGCAGATCTACAAGCTCATGCGAGCTCTACGAGCCTGTAGGTCTGTTATTTTTGACGACTGACATAGAAACAGACATTTTAAAAATCTGATCTCAGGTCAAAATGGGTTTACACGGTTCAAGTCCGTGTCCTCAGCCAATCAGAGTCCACCAGGGCTCTCTCTCTCTCTCTCTCTCTCAATGCCAGCAAATCACGGCAAGGACGAGCGTGTCTCCCACACAGCGAGCCACTACGGTAAGTGCTCTTCAGCAGTGATAATAATATGGTGGGTCACACAGGGCACAGTGAACAGAGACATACAGTAGTCTAAGTGTGATGAGATAAAAGGCATGAATGTTTTTCTCAAGGCCTGCAAAATGACCGACTGAGAGAGACTTGATTCTGGCAATATTTCTCAACTGGAGTATCATGTATAAGCATGGTCGTACATCCCTTCTTGCCACTTGACCTGCATTGCAAGGAGAGGTCAGAGTAAAGAATCCCATCCGGATTAGGGGCCACGTTGTCAGAGAATCTGACAAGGTGTGGCTGGTATGGGAGGATGATTATTTATTTATTTACT
>NC_137871.1:35145615-35265615 GCF_963924005.1 Protomyctophum bolini
CGATTGCGTTTAGTGCGTGCGTGACGTCGTAACCTCAGCCTCGTCTGAGTTGCGTTCCCTGCTGTGACAAAGCTGTTTTCATTGAGCTCGGGAGGACCGGGATTTTAGTTGTAAAGGTCTATTATATTAATCACACGCTTAAAAAAAATAAAAAAATAACGAAAGCGAAAAACATGACCGTTGGGAGTGTGGGTCTTTAACCCAAAGCATTAAAACCCGGGAAAGAATCAAGTTTCATTTCAGATTTTAGCTAGAGAAAAAATAGCAGATTTACAGTATGGCGTGTCACAGCACAGCATTTATGAAGTGATCCCAAACAGCTGATCCTTCCTTCATTTTTCCGAGCGTTAATAAATGTGACAGCTGAAATCAATCTGGCACGCCCTATGAAATCAAGCCTCGCCCTCGTTTTTGCGACATGAACAACTGCAATACGACCAAACAATGTATGGAAACCATATAGTTACATGATGGAAAAATAAATAAAGAACGAACATCTGCGTGAATTAAATAATAGCAATAGGCCTACCCTACACTGTTTCCCTCTCGCCTCGCTTGTCTGGCTGTCATGTCCACGAAGGGCACAAGCACGCACAAGCACGCACACACGCACGCACCAAGGCTACACGACACATCACAGTTGCATCGCCATGAATGGAATACGTTTGTAGGGTAGGCCTATTTTACCCATTTGTGCGCAGTGCACGTTAAAGCAGTCATGTAGCAACTGTCACTGGGTGTTGTTAGTTGAATATTAAATTATTAAAGTCTTTATTCATTTAATATACAACGAGATATATTAGTGAACGAAAACCTGAACATGTATGTGAACCATGAATTAGGCTAAATAACAAAAAACGCACATGTTGGAATGATCGAGTTTGGACGCACACAGCCCATGACAACCACACACACACACACTGCTCATTAGCTGCATCTCATCCTCCTGTCCTGTCTCAGGCTGTCTGTCTGTCACTGTGGTGGTCCGTGACACCGTGACCATGCACGTTTAGACAGTCTATATTAGATTGTCTCGCTGCAGTGGCTGGGCTGTCAAGTGTCAACCTAAACCTTAATGTGGCACTGGTGGTGGTGGGCTGGGAGGGGTACCTATCTCCGATGCAGTCCCCAGTTCCGAAAATGTGGCATTCGAGCGACGCGTCAGGTTTATCCTTAAACGAGCTGGAGACGATGAGATTGCAATACCGTAACTCCAGAAAGCCAAGGGCCTGCTGTAGATTAGGCTACAGTAGGGCCTGCTGTAGATTAAGCTACAGTAGGGCCTGCTGTAGATTAGGCTACAGTAGGGCCTGCTGTAGATTAGGCTACAGTAGGGCCTGCTGTAGATTAGGCTACAGTAGGGCCTGCTGTAGATTAGGCTACAGTAGGGCCTGCTGTAGATTAAGCTACAGTAGGGCCTGCTGTAGATTAGGCTACAGTAGGGCCTGCTGTAGATTAGGCTACAGTAGGGCCTGCTGTAGATTAGGCTACAGTAGGGCCTGCTGTAGATTAGGCTACAGTAGGGCCTGCTGTAGATTAAGCTACAGTAGGGCCTGCTGTAGATTAGGCTACAGTAGGGCCTGCTGTAGATTAAACTACAGTAGGGCCTGCTGTAGATTAAGCTACAGTAGGGCCTGCTGTAGATTAGGCTACAGTAGGGCCTGCTGTAGATTAGGCTACAGTAGGGCCTGCTGTAGATTAGGCTACAGTAGGGCCTGCTGTAGATTAAGCTACAGTAGGGCCTGCTGTAGATTAAGCTACAGTAGGGCCTGCTGTAGATTAAGCTACAGTAGGGCCTGCTGTAGATTAAGCTACAGTAGGGCGTAGGCTATACCCCCGTTGTGAGACTCGACTCCCTCCAGCTGCAGCAGTCCAACGTCCCTCGACTCCCTCCAAGTCATGAAAATATTCCAGCACAGGCAGCGCAAATCCTCGCATGTGTGCGCTCATGCAAGACAGTGTTTAAATGGCTTAAGCATCATTACGTACTGTACATACAGTATATATAAAGTTTTATATTAACATTTTAGGAGTGAATACATATGTTTAGATGCGACAGCTTGTCAGCTGATCAGTCAATGCTGCTCCGCTTTTCTACGACAGAAATCCTGCCTATAGGGCGCCAGATAGCTCAGGGCCGGCCCTGAGAAGATAATAAGAAAGAGGACAAGCAGAGCAGCCGAGCCATGTGACAGGAGGCTGCGGACGCAGAGAAGAATGATACACATCTCTGTACACATCACGTCATTAAGCCTGATTGATTATGAGCCCAGAAATGAAATAGATAGCAGATAAGGAACATTAAAGGGGTGGGGGTGTGTGGGGGGGGGGGGGGGGGTGGCGACTCCCCCTGGAGGAAAACACTTTACATCTCCTGGAGACATTCAATTACAAATCCTTAAAGCCCTTTAGGCTTCACACACACACACACATGCACGCGTCGCACGCACGCACGCGCGCACACGCAGGAAAGGGATTTGGGGACTAGCAGAACTGATGGCACATCCACACCTTTTACATGGTGAGGTCGACAGGGAAACACTGTCAAACACATGCTGTATAGTATGTCCTACAGATGTGCACGGACGGCCCTATGCGCCAGGCGGAAAGCACTCGCCATAGAGGGTGTCAGTGTTTCTCCAACTGCTGGTTTGCAGAAGACGTTTCATGCCATTAAACTCAATGTGTATACTACTGTATGTGCAGTGTTGTTTTTTGACTAAAATGTTCGTCGACTACCTTTTTCCACTGACGAAAACTAAATGGAAACGAAATAAAAGCTATGATGACTAAAACTAAGACTAAATATACTGACAATTTAGCCAACAAATAAAAACTAGACTAAAATGTTAGGAAGGGACTAGTGAACAAGAGATCCAATATTATAAGTAATTTTACAATTAGTTTCATGCTGAAAATAGCCACAACGCGACGCAACGCAACGCATTGTGAGCTTGTAGATCAGCTATTTTCAGCAAGTGTAAAAACAGTCATTACGATGGCATCAAGGCCTGCCAAAATAAATGTTGTTTGACTAAATCAACTGTAGATTTAGTCGACTAAAATCTTATGATATTTAGTAGATTAAAACTAGACTAACACTAAAACATGCCAGGTGACTAAAATGTGACTAAAACTAAATGAAAACTATTCGAGAGACTATGACAAAAACTAAAATCAAAATTGTGCTGCCAAAAACACTGTGACCGGACTTTACACTTGGTTTTATGTGACGTTATAGTAAACACTGTCATACACAGCGTTGGAACGTCAGATATTCAGGAGGCAGGAGGAAAAATGGTGCTTTACATAGATTGTGCATTACATTCACCCAATCACACACACTGATGGCGGAGGAAACCATGCAAGGCACCAACCAACACATCAGGAGCAATTAGGGGTTCAGTGTCTTGCTCAAGGACACATCGCCACTAACTCTGGGGGAACCCGGGTTCGAACTGGCAACCTGGTTACCATCCAGCTGCTCTACCCCCTGAGCCACCTTAACTCCGCCCGCACTCACCAATCTATACCTGCCACTATTTATACCACACCCCTAAACCTCCCAGAAGCCTCTATGCTTTCATGCACGCACGCTTAGCAACGTACAGTGTACCTGTCATTGTGTGTGGCCTTACACACATATAGTACATGCACAACACTGTCCAACAGATGTATGCACATAGCAACACACACAGCCACTTCCATAGATTGCAGACATCTGCACCTGTCAGTGCCTGAGATTGCCTGGATTTCTCTTTCTCTCTCTCTGTGTATGTGTGTGTGTGTGTGTGTGTGTGTGTGTGTGTGTGTGTGTGTGTGTGTGTGTGTGTGTGTGTGTGTGTCTGTGTGTGATGTATTCAGCTGCACACCTCCATGTTTACGGAGCAGCGCGTGTCTGGAATCTCTTTAAAGGTGAACACAGAGGTCCACCATTACTACAGTATGGAGGGAGGAGGTGCACACTGTGGAACATCCTTTTGACTAATAACATGCCTAACATAGGGAGGCCATGCAGGGCCAAATAGGTTATTGTAGTGTGGTAATTATAGATAGATAGATAGATAGATAGATAGATAGATAGATAGATAGATAGATAGATAGATAGATAGATAGATAGATAGATAGATAGATAGATAGATACTGTAGATAGATATGAAACTTCTTTAGAATTCTCCATCCTGCTGCCCCCCGGTGGCCACTGCTCCCACATACTTACAGTATTGAAGGAAAAAATGGAGTATGATAAAATGTCACTCTTTGCCTGAAAGACATCCAGGTCACTAATAGGGTTCCTATGTACTGTTAGCCCATTTAGACCTGAGGCCCATTCTACAAATCCATCCTCAACTGCTTATCCGTAGTCGGGTCGCGGGGGCTCCACCAGAGAGCTTATCCGTAGTCGGGTCGCGGGGCTCCACCAGAGAGCTTATCCGTAGTCGGGTCGCGGGGGCTCCACCAGAGAGCTTATCCGTAGTCGGGTCGCGGAGCTCCACCAGAGAGCTTATCCGTAGTCGGGTCGCGGGGCTCCACCAGAGAGCTTATGCGTAGTAGGGTCGCGGGGCTCCACCAGAGAGCTTATCCGTAGTCGGGTCACGGAGCTCCACCAGAGAGCTTATCCGTAGTCGGGTTGCGGGGCTCCACCAGAGAGCTTATCCGTAGTCGGGTCGCGGGGGCTCCACCAGAGAGCTTATCCGTAGTTGGGTCGCGGGGGCTCCACCAGAGAGCTTATCCGTAGTCGGGTCGCGGGGCTCCACCAGAGAGCTTATCCGTAGTCGGGTCGCGGGGCTCCACCAGAGAGCTTATCCGTATAGTCGGGTCACGGAGCTCCACCAGAGAGATTATCCGTAGTCGGGTCACGGAGCTCCACCAGAGAGCTTATCCGTAGTTGGGTCGCCCCCCGCCCCCTTAACACTTTCCCAAAAGAAACAAGGATTTGAATAAAATAATATTCAAAGATTTGCATGAATGTTCACGATTTGTCAATAATAGCTATCAAGTCAAGTCAATATAAATTTTATTTCTAGAGCACATTTAAAACAACCAGGGTTGGCCAAAGTGCTGGACAGCATATAGCAAAACATATATAGGCCACAGTAGAAAAATGGACACAAATATATAAACATATGGTTTTCTAAAAGGCCAGGGAGATGTAAAAATGGCCTTCACAGCTAGTGGCAGAGTGTTCCACATGGCTTTGGCGCAACGGTCGCCTTTTCATTTCAGGTGAGTGAGTGAGTGAGTGGGGGGGACTTCATTAAGGACCATCTGGTCTGCTGAGTGGAGCGAAGTGACGCTCTGTATGCAAGCTTGTAGATCTGCTACTTTTGAACATTTTATTATAAAATAATGCTTTTTTTTTTGTTGCTCAAATCTAAAATGACACAGATGCTTTCCCGCTGTGCTCAGTCTTGACAGATTGGACTGTAGACCGTAGATAAAAGTGTGCGTGTGTGTGCGTGTGTGTGCGTATATATATATATGTTTTTCTTTTCATATTATATATATATATATATATATATATATATATATATATATATATATATATATATATATAGTATGAAAAGAAAAACATGTTTGTGCTCTGCTTGTGATCGAACACCTCTTTGTTCGCCCGTTGCGCCGGTCGGTCAATGATTCAATATCAGCCGCTAACCTAACAAGATGCTGCCGGTGTGTGTGTGTGTGTGTGTGTGTGTGTGTGTGTGTGTGTGTGAACCCAACCGTGTGCACGTTGTCCCGGCCAGCTGTCAATCAGCGGCGCGCTCATGTGCGACTGAAGGAGAAGTGCAGCGGGGTCGGCGCTCTCCTCTCACAGGGCCGTCTGATTGGTCCGTTCGCCTTCGCGGATGAGGAAGCAGCACCTCGTGGAGGGAGAGAGAGAGAGAGAGAGAGAGAGAGAGAGAGAGAGGGGGAGTTAGGTAAGAGCCCCCCAGACCAGAAGTTATGCAACGCTCATTGATCCGGGAGGAGGAGATATAAGTATACAACAAAAGCCACTTACCTCTGGCTGAAAGTTTGTGTTCTGTTGGCTCTCTGCTACAGTCCCACGCCTGGGGAGAGTCCTCCATGTCTCTGCTACAGTCCCACGCCTGGGGAGAGTCCTCCATGTCTCTGCTACAGTCCCACGCCTGGGGAGAGTCCTCCATGTCTCTGCTACAGACACACCGCTACAGTCCCACGCCTGGGGAGAGTCCTCCATGTCTCTGCTACAGTCCCACGCCTGGGGAGAGTCCTCCATGTCTCTGCTACAGACACACCGCTACAGTCCCACGCCTGGGGAGAGTCCTCCATGTCTCTGCTACAGTCCCACGCCTGGGGAGAGTCCTCCATGTCTCTGCTACAGTCCCACGCCTGGGAGAGAAAAAGTAGTCAAATGTTTTACTTAAGTAAAAGTATCCATACTGTAATATGGAAATTCTCCTTCGTTGCCAGTACAAGTCCGGAATTCAAAATGTATACTTGAGTTAAAGTACAAAAGTGTTATACAAAGTAAAAAATACTCATTTTACAGAATTGCATTTCATGTTTTCAAATGTATGAATTTTATTTTATTTTTATTTTGGGAGGGGGGGTAGCAGATCTACAAGCTTGTAGATCGGCTATTTTCAAATGGCCAAAATGTATATAGGCATAACTTCATAAGGGCTAGAGTGGTAAATGTATGTTTTGAAATAATAATAGAAATTTGCAAATAATTGTAGTGGAGTAAAAGTACAACATTTGCATCTGAGATGTAGTGGAGTAGAAAAAGTACTACTGGAAATTGTAAATACTCAAGTAAAGTACAACTACCTAAAATTGTACTTAAGTAACTGTACTTGGTTACCTTCCACCACTGGGACTCACACAATTCAATTAAATTCAATTCAAAGGGCTTTATTGGCATGAGAAAACATACGATAACATTGCCAAAGCAGAAAGAACAATACAACAATACCGCAATACAATCAAAACAAAAATGATGTACATAATGAAGGTCAGAATCTTCAATAGATCAATTCCTATGTACCAAGATCACTCGATGCAGGTATAGTGCGGGAATATACACAATGATTAGTCTTTAGGGTGGTTGTGTTCCATTTGATATCCTTCTCCTATCACAGCAACTCACAAATCTTTGCTGCTGTGTTTGCACATTGTTGTACCTCACACAGTGGGACTTGGCTCCTGTTCTCCTGAGCATCTGCAGCTCAGCGGATACCCAACCAGGCCCTTTTCCACAGACTGCAAACGCCGCCACTTTCATTAACGAGTAACGACCTCAAGCGAGATTCACTTCAAACATCAGAACCTTCACGTTGTGTTCCAAAAGGATCACGCGTGGAGCCCTTTTCCCCCCCGCCATGACTTCACCTAACAGGACCCCGTCAGTTGTTTGTCTTCACTTAGGTTGATTTACTCCGGCACAGTTAAAAAGACAAAATGCTTTTGGCCAAATTGTAAAGGCTAAGGGGATCTGCGTCGACTTCAAATGAACACTACCTCCTGTGGTGAAGCCAATGTCATTAGCTAATCTATTGTACGCTATAGTATAAAGAGATGTGACCAATTCCTCCACCTCAGAGCGGAAAGACACTTGGGAACAATTGGGCTGACACTTAACCCATTGAGACCCGAGACCGACGCTGTTGTACCAATGCCCCCTAAAGCAGCAGCGCTTCTCACACTTTCAAGATTAAAATAAATAAAAATAGTAGCTCGCAGCATGCAGCCAACGCCAACGCAATGTCTGAAGAAGGTCAATAGGCCGCAAGCTAGCAACAGATAATAAAAATACCCTATTTTGGAGCCTACCTATATTTTTTCAGAATGATCTAAACCTTTGTGACTGCAGCACCTCACCTATAAAGTCTATCGGCAGATGAGCGCTGGCTTTCTTTTTCTTCACTTTTTTTCCATCTGACTATAGCCAACAAAAACATAATAATCTGAAACGATCGACGCATATCATCATGCTTTCCCGGTTTGAACCTGTTAAAGGAGAGATATATAGTATAATGTTGTTTGTTTCTGATCCAAGGAGCACATGAAACACCAGGGGGAGAGCACTGTTCCAGGCTTCATGGCGCTGGAAAATTGGACCGGCACACACAGGCAACATCTGACATCCATCGGAAGGAAGCCTGCTGACCTAGTGTCGGAAAAATGATGCTTACATCTCCGCAATGGAACGAGCTTGTTATGCAATTTCGAGGGAGGGAAAGCGTGCGTGAGGCTGTAATTGTTTGCACCTCGATTGTACTCCATTTTCTTATTTACAAATATTGCGTGCGGTGGTGGGAAAAGTACTCAGGCTTCTTACTTAAGTAAAAGTACTATCAATACTGCAATGTAGAAATAGCTCTGTTTACAAGTGAAGGTCCGGAATTCAAAATTTACTTGAGTAACAGTACGATAGTATTGGTATCAAAATGTAACAATATGAGAGTATTGGTATCAAAATGTACTTAAAGTAACAAAAGTAGAAAGTGCTCAATGTGGAGAATATTCCATTTCCAAGTTTTCAAATTTTCAAACTGTAGTTACTGTATGTTTTGTAATTGCAATATTAATCCAAATCTATACAAAGTAACTAGTAACTAAAGTTTTCAAATAAATGTAGTGGAGTAAAAGCACAATATCTGGATCTGATGTTGATCAGAAGCAAAAGTATTGGAAATTGGAAATACTCCAGTACAAATACCTAAAAATTGTACTTTAGTACAGTACTTAAGTAAACGTGCTTAGTTACTGTACTTTCCACCAGTGATTGCGTGACCCTCCTCTATACCAATAGCATCACATAATAAATCAAGAACTCCATAAATCAGTCAATAAAAACGGTTAGATTAGATTTGCCACCGGAGGAAATAACCGTAACATCTGAACATAATCGGAACTGATTTGCCGAGGGAATAAACACATGAATAGTTTCCTTTCTTTGGCCACCGGCTATCAGACCAGGAGTCAGTCAGTCTCTCACACACACACACACACACACACACACACACACACACACGCAGGTGTAGCAAGCATGCTACGGTGGACAGCATGAGATAAGATAAGTCTTTGTGAGGTGCCGGTGTGTTGGCTGCGAGATTCACAAGACCCATTATCACACTGACCTGGCTGGCTGAGTGCTTTCACATCCTCTGTTTCTGTTCTCTCTGGTTCCATGCATGTCTCTCACATGTCTCTCGCACACACACACACACACTCACACACTCATGCGCACACGCACGTGCGAGTGTGCGCACACGCAGACACACACAGTCTAGTCGACTGCAGAGTTTTGCCAATGGGCAGATGGACTCCAGGAAATACTCTGTAACTTGTGGAGGTGAGTATATAGGATACATCTTGACACTGTTGCATCACTGTCTGGCAGTGGTGGAGCAAAATGTACTCAGTCTTTACTCACGTAAAAGTATTAATACTGCAATGTAAAAAATACCCTGTTACAAAAAAGTGTCAAGCATTCAATATGTACTTGAGTAAAAGTACAAGGAGTCAAGCTCACAAGAATGTTAACTTGTAGATCAACTGTTTTCAAATGGCTGAAATGTATATAGGGCTGTTTTGTACAAAATTACCAAAATCTACAAAGTAACTAGTAACTAACGTTTTCAAATAATTGTAGTGGAATATTAAAATTGAGAGGGAAGTCTGGAGTTCTCTGGTGGAGCTGTTGCCCCCCGCCATCCGACTACGGATACATTGTCGATATATATTTAGTCTTATAGTTTTAGTCATCATAGCTCAGTTTATTTAGTTTTCGTCAGTGAAAAAAAAGGTAGTCGTCCTAGTTTTAGTAGACGAAATCAACACTGATCACTGACCAGTGATCATCCCAACCACTGACCAGTTGGTCGGGAGCCTCTGCTTTACACACACCACTGCTGCCTGGTAAGGATGACGTTCACAGCGTGACCACATGACTCTACACAGCTGGTGGTTCTGGTTAACCCATTAACCAAATAAAAGCAAGTCTTCAAGGGACCAGAACGTGGCCCGCCGCATGCACATGGCCCCCAGAGTGCCAATAGTTTATTTGAGGACGCATGCAGAGAATAAGTGAAGCAACGTTTTGGGGCAGGCAGACGACGAACTGCCTTCGTCAGGGTATATATATGAACACGTCAACCACTATAACCAACCTGAGGCTCCATTCTACTAAATCGTCACCTTCTTAAAGGGACACCCTTTTTGCTAAAAATATATGTTAATGACATTTAGGAGCTTTAGAACACTTTCCTGGGGGTTTTTATCTGTGTAATATGTGGTTTTAGATATTTTAGATTGTAGCAGTGAGCCCAGTGTCTCTGATGTCATGGACACTGGGATCACTTACTTCCTGGACTACATGTGGTCTCAGTAAGACAGACCACCCCTATCCACAAGGAGGAGCAGTGCACCAAAGTATTATGGGAATTGTAGTCCAGGAAGGAAGTGAGCCCAGTGTCCATGACATCAGACACACTGGGATCACTGCTACAATCTAAAATATCTAAAACCACATATTACACACATAAAGACCCCCGGGAAAGTGTTCTAAAGCTTCTAAACGTCATTACCATATATTTTTTTGCAAAAAGGGTGAAGTGTCCCTTTAACAGTACAAATACCTCAAAACTGTACTTAAGTACAGTACTTAAGTAAATGTACTGTACTTACTTCCAGCATTGCACCCTGCACCCCCAGGGTGAGCTTCCACAGGCAGAGCCAGTGTGACATCCACAGCGCCGACAGTGTGCGTGCGTGCGTGCGCGTGTGGATTTCGCCCTTACTGGGAGCGTGCGTGTGTGTGTGCAATAATAACAGCACAGGATATATATTCACACGTTAAGCATAATAACACCTACACAGAGGATCAGCATGGACATGAACCCTGGACGCTGTCCCTATTCTTGGCGTTATGTCCTTATAGTAAACATTACAAAAACAAGGCCTGCAGTACAGTATAGGCAATCCACTGGAAACATGTGCATGACGTTGTTTCAATAAACTAAAAAGCACACGTGTGTGAAGTGAGGGGCGCTAATATATTAAAATTTAACTCATGTTGATTAGGTGATGTAATGGTGATGTAGGCCTATACAACAAACGGTGCAAACGCAAACATTAAACGCCATTAACAATAAAGAGACAATATGACGTAATGAGGCACATTATGACGTACATTTTCCCTTCATTGTTTTACAGCGTTTACAAAACTAAAGACAAACATTAAACCTGAGTATAGGAGGGTCTGGCGCCCCTCAAAAATACAGGGAAATGAGAGAGAGTATTTAGAGAGAGAGAGATCACTATCACGCCTTTGATATTTGGCGTGATAGTCTCTCCATCACAACACTTTCCTTCTCACATTGACCCCTCCCCCCCCCCCCAACTTAACCCTGCGATAGAAGGTGTAAGCTGTAATGTACTACTGAACACTTATCTGTTGCACTTAGTAAATACATGCTGCTTCATGCCCGTCTCTCCTTCTGTCTGTCTGACTCTCCTTCGGTCTGTCTGTCTCTCCGTCCGTCCGTCCGTCCGTCCGTCCGTCCGTCAGTCAGTCAGTCAGTCAGTCAGTAAGTCATAGCCTAGGCTACTTGGTCGGTGACTGCGCTTAGCCTTCAACGTAATTATCATCGGACAGTGGTGTCCTCCGTCAATGTCCCTTGAGGTTTGGGGGGGGGGGGGGGGGAGGAGAAGAGACATTTGGAAACGTGATGGGGTCTAATAACGGATTTAATGTGTGCCTTTGTACCGCGACGTTCCCGCCATGTAAAAGCTTCTGACGAAAGGTAAACAGTGTTTGCTTGTGCCACTGATACTCCAGTGTGTGTAGCGAGTGTGTGTGGGGGGCGGGGACTCTTAAAGTGAACACATATGGTGGCACCTGGAACTGGGATTTATGCTAACCACTAGCCGCAATAAAAGAGTTAACGACATGAATGCTGCCTGTAACTGCAAAAATTGTGTCCTGTTCGCTGACGACTCAGCACTCCTGATCTTGGGGGAGGACAGAATGCAGGTTGAGGAGGCTCTCAGTTCGGAACTCGCCAAAATCCAAACTTGGCTTCCCGATAAACTCTCACTACATCTCGGAAAAACAGAATCCATTCTTTTTGGGTCCAAACATGCTCTCAGTAAAGTAAATGGAAATGATTTCAAGGTCAGAGTTCACGATATAGTATAATCTCCAGCAAAGAAAAGAGATTACATATAACCAATATATTACATACCAATATATTCCCTTGTTATCACCCAGAATGAATGTTATGTTTCATTTTCTTTCAATACCAGTGTGTGTGTGTGTGTGTGTGTGTGTGTGTGTGTGTGCGTGCGTGCGTGACAAGGACAACAGATCTAGGATCAGAGTGAGTGGTGCAGTGATCAGGGTCAGAGAGGTTCTCTGTACTCTCATCATTGACCTGTTGGCCCGTTAAGAGGATGATGGCAGGTATTAGAGAATCACCTGCATGGTGTTCCGCGGGACAACAACACTGTCTCATATTGGAAAAAAAGGTAATGCCTCATCTATCCGTCTTACATAAGATAAGCCAGGCTGCATTGGCCTTCATACAGTAAAATTTGCTCAATACCGACAGCCGGTCAGCAAGTGGATTCATGAATGTATGAACATATACATACAATATTTTAGGCCAATAAAAAAGACTATGTACCAAAATTTGGACTTTAAACAAAAGAAGCCTGTTGGCTGCGAGACTATGATGAAATACGAGTCAAACAGGAGACTTTCCAGACTGAGTAAAGATTATGAAATACGAGTCAAACAGGAGACTTTCCAGACTGAAGGGACAAAACAAATCATGGAATGCAGCGATTGGGGCTGGAAACCAGGCTACTGTTTTTCCCCCCTTTGTTCATGAGATCAGCTTTTAGGAATTACAGTAAAGGTCAAACCACTGTTCCACTTGTTCTCTCTCTCTCTCTCTCTCCCCCTCCCTCCCCAGCTGGGAGGCAGGTGTCTGGGTCAGCACCATGCCCTCCATAGCATCACGTCTATCCCTCGTCTCGTCTCTGAACGTGGAAGTTTAGTGGGTTAGGGCCAGCTGAAAATGCGCTGTAAATCACCAGTTTGGGTGATTTACAGTATAGGCACGTGTGGGAGTCACAGAGAGTAAACAGAACATTCCCTGCAGCCACTGTACGGCATTTGTAGTTTACTTGAGTATTTCCAATACTTTTACACTTCCACTCCACTGCGTCTCGGATCCAAATGTTGTACTTTTAACTCCACTACAATTGTTTGAAAAGTTGAGTTACTTTTGTAGATTTGGATTATTACAAAACATACATTAACCACTTCAGCATTATTTCATTTAGTCCATTTGAAAATAGCCGATCTACAACATTGCAAACTCATTGAAAGCTAAAATATGATCCTCCATTTGCAGTGATGCGTCGCGCGCGCACACACACACACACACACACACACACACACACACACACACACACACACACACACACACACACACACACTCTTACTCTTTCTCTCTCTTTCTCTCTGGGCCACCACAGATCTCTAACCACAAGAGAAGGTCCACATGGCAGGCTCCTGAGGTATAGAATTAAAGAATCCACCCCAACCCCCCTCTAATAATCCTTCCTGTTATTATCCCCTTCATCCATGCAGGGCAGGGCGGGGACCAGGAAGTCTTTGCCTCATAAAACCACACAGAGAGCGAGCAGCATTGGGTGGCAGAGAGACACGCCGGCCGGACATCCCTCAGAACTAAAATATAGGTCGATTATGAACCGATAGTTATGATACTATTTTGTCCTCCATCCTGTTGCCTGATGCAGATGTTGCGCGGGGGCCATTAGGGGTTGTAATAACAGCTGTGCAAGGCAAACCGATGTTCCACATGCGCCTTTCAGCCAGCCTGACCGACATGTTCCTACACGCATGTCCATATAATGTAAAGATAACTGAGAATGTGTTGTACTGTTGTGTACGTCTGTATTCCCTTTTAATAACAATCCACAGGGCACTGCACGTGTGTGTGTGTGTGTGTGTGTGTGTGTGTGTGTGCATGTTGTACTGGATAGGGCTCTAACAACAGCCTTTAGTTAACACCATCCTCACAGTGAGGCTTCTGAAGTTGTCTCCACTCCATCAAGTCGCTGCACGGCGTTGCCCGGCAACCGAGGGTCCGGCGTTCCCGAGCGGCGCCTGTTTGTTCCCGGCGAATGATCCGCCGGTGAGCAGGGAAGAAACAAATTGGTAAATGGAAGACGCAGCGCCAGAGAGACCCGGAATCAATGCCCAAGCTAACGAGTTCTCTCTCTCTCTCTCTCTCTGGCCTTATCTTTACCTTCTTTCCCTTTCTCCTTCTCTGTCACTCCTCTCCTCTCTCTCCATCCCTCTCTACATCTCATTCCTCCATTTTTAACCAAGCGATAAGATGTTTGAATTAGTGCAGTTCTGACATACACAAAAGTGTTTTATTTGTGAATAATATGAAGACAGGCTTTTTACCTTTAAATTAAAGTATCTTTTATTTGAATACTTTAGGTTTTTATTATGTGATGATTTTTTTTATAGTAGTATACTGTGTTTGATTAATGAACTGCAAGTCTGTAGACTGGGTTCCAGCCTGAATCTCTGCGTTCCGTGATTCTGAATTGTCACTCGCTACTCAGTCTGGACAGAGACTACTCAGTCTGGACAGAGACTACCCAGTCTGGACAGAGACTACCCAGTACCCAGTCTGGACAGAGACTACCCAGTCTGGACAGAGACTACCCAGTCTGGACAGAGACTACTCAGTCTGGACAGAGACTACTCAGTCTGGACAGAGGCTGCTTGACTCACATTTCATAACGCCAACTGTTACGTAGCCACGTTGTTGCTGTATAGTATTCAGATTCAGTATAGTACAAAACAAATGAAGGCTGTGTGGGGTGAGTTTAGTGAATGATAAGGGGACGTTGCAGGACAACAGCAGTAGCTGTGTGGGGTGAGTTTAGTGAACGATAAGGGGACGTTGCAGGACAACAGCAGTAGCTGTGTGGGGTGAGTTTAGTGAACGATAAGGGGACGTTGCAGGACAACAGCAGTAGCTGTGTGGGGTGAGTTTAATGAATGATAAGGGGACGTTGCAGGACAACAGCAGTAGCTGTGTGGGGTGAGTTTAGTGAACGATAAGGGGACGTTGCAGGACAACAGCAGTAGCTGTGTGGGGTGAGTTTAGTGAACGATAAGGGGACGTTGCAGGACAACAGCAGTAGCTGTGTGGGGTGAGTTTAGTGAACGATAAGGGGACGTTGCAGGACAACAGCAGTAACTGTGTGGGATGAGTTTAGTGAATGATAAGGGGATGTTGCAGCCTTGCAGGACAACAGCAGTAGCTGCCCAGTGCATATTGTTTTTCCTCAACCCGCACTACAGACCAATCAGAAGCCACGGCTCCATTTCAAGCTTCTTATGTCCCGCCTACCTGTGGAGAATAGGAGACTGTCCAGACTGAGTTGCGAAGTGACATTTTCAGATCCGCAGAAAACAGAAAATCAGGCTGGAATCAGGGCTAGCAAGTCTGAGGAGCGATGACAAAATAATATCACCCTTTTCATTTTGACAGTTTTTTAAAGATTTTGAAGTTAATTATCTTTCCCCATGAAGCTTTCAGAAGGTTCCCCTTCCATGACCATCACCATTCCATCATCTCAGATTTTTTTGACATCCGAAACATTTTCTAAATATGAATTTAAGCACATGCTGCTTGTGTCTGATTTGACTTCATTCATGCTATAGTGTTAAGATTGTCTGCTAATGGCCTACATCGTAAATTGTAAGGGGCCCTCTTCAAGGTTTCTCCCTCTTATTTTCAAGGGCTATTCCTTGTCATTGGTTCTCCCAGGCTCTTCCTTGTGTGATCTGGGGGTCGAAGGACAGGGGACTGTGTTGCCTTCATTATAATGTGGGTCTATTTATATATCTATTATGGTCCTAGAATCTGGAACAGCCACAGCCAGAGGACCTGCGGCTCTCTGAATCCGTAGACAGTTATACAAGAAATATTAAGACACCTTTTTGCACTGCTTTTACCTAGGATTATTATTATTTTATTAACTTTTTTATCTATTGTTCTGTGAAGCGCGGGCTGTATGAAATGTGCTATGTAAATAAATGTTGATTGATATATAGCCCTTAGAGACTGTAACAGTGATTAAGGGGTATACAAATACATGTGACTTGACTTAACGTGTAAAGAATATTATTAAATCAATCCACGATCGGCAGATTAGACCACCTGTGTCAAACTATATGCTGCATGTGCAGTCCAGGTGTAATCCAGGTGCCACATTAGGACAGTTATAGTTGTCAAGGTTATCTAGCACCAAATTACACACATCACATCCGTCTTTCACACCGGCTTGTTAAAATAAGTGTTAAAAAGCTCTATATTATTGTTATAATCATGATCGCCCGTGTACTTGTACGTGAGACACAGTGTACTTGATATGTATTGTGTACTGCCTGAACTGTAGCATACTTGTTTATAGTATGAGACATCTCAGACAGTAAGGTCAGCCTTGCTGCAGTTAGCGGTTAATATATTATGTCTGATATCTTATTGTCACGTCATTATGATCCAGCACTATATATGTTCCCTGTTGTGTAATAAACTTAGTGAATCTTTAGCGTGATACTGTCCCGTGTTGCGTTATTGTTCTCCCGGGCCCGCCGCCGCAGACGCCGTACCAAAGGAATACTTCAACCGGATTGTCACACACCACCCACCCAGCCTGCACACACTACCTGTCTGGCAAACCAGACGAGGGTCCAGTACTTAGAGTTTACAACAGTTGCCATGGCAATCAGCCTGAGGCAGAGGCTGGAAATTGCACAGGTGAGAGACTTGGCCTCATTAGGCCCACTGGCAGAGCCTGACCAGAGCCTTTTGTGGTGGTTCTGGAGAACCGTGGGTCCGACCGACTTGAGGCCGGGCACTGCACTCCCCGTGGGGGTGTGGAATGCGTGTGTCGAAGTTTAAGTCGGTGGTGCAAACGGCTCTCGAGTTAAGTGCATTACAACCGTACACACACGCAGACACACAGAGCATTTATGTTTCGATTAACAACACAGCATTTATAGTTCGATTAACAAGCACACAGATTGATCTACTTGTCCCTACTATTTATAACATATTAACGGATGTTTGTTTCATAAAAATCACAATAGTGTGTCTCCCATCTGGCCTTTGTAGCTGCTTTGCAGAGAGTAAAACAAATAGAAAGCAATGAAACGGTCTAGGCCAATCACACGCAGCATAAACACGGAGAGGCAGCGTTAAACTCTTGATGACTTTCACAAGCCTTTACCAAAAATAATTGTTGCTTCGCCAAACCATTCCTAAAAGCAGACTATGACAGCAACAATCAAACGTGATTGATGGACTGTGAAGGATCGTGTGAGGAGCATAGAGACTGGTATGTTCCTTCTTGTGGTCGGTGGAGATTGTGACATCAGATCTTGGCATGACAAAGTCGCCAAAAGAACGTGTTTTATGTGTTTTTTTATTGAAAGCCTAGCTAGAGCTCCAGGGACGTGTTTTACGCGGTTTTTATAATTTCCGAATGGTCTCGCTAATATCTACCGTAAAGCAGCGTTCCACGTCGATATAGGCAATGCTCAAGATGTGGACGAGCTAGAGAAAAGATGGCCGCTGCATATAGACTGCTGTAATGGCCACAATCTTTCGCCGCGTTTTTCTCGGAAATGAGGCTGCAGACTAGAGTGAGGTGATTGAACCGAACCTGGATGTGAGGGGCTCAAAACTAAAATCTGCGCTACCTCACGGTGACAATATTAATGCTTCTGAAGACTTACGATCGCAACAGCAGTTATAGGCGATTACACTTCCGATTCATTTGGGGGTGAATTTCTGGGTTTTCAAAATAAATATATGCCGTCCTTCCTGTCGGCAGGGGAGCCACAGTAAATGGTGGCGGGCAACGATTCGAGTTAAATGTTGTGAAAAGTACCAGATTCACGTTTTAGGTGGTTTATGGAACTGGGCCCATTATTCCAAACATTTAGTTTGGGTCCCTGATTAAAAAGCAAACACCAATGAATTAATGACGTGTGGTGAATGCATGCATGTTGAAGTATGATAATGACCTTCTCGCCACCTCGCAACACTGTTGAGAACCAGTCAACACACACGCAAGCGCGCCCCACACACACACACACACACACAGGACACAATGTACTGCTCAACCTCTTGTTCCGTTCCTTCTCTCTCACCCTTTCTCCCTTCCTTAACCTAATTATATCCGTCCTCGTTGCTCTCTCTCTCTCCCATGCTCGCTCTCTCTCGCTCTGTGGCTGCATACAGCCACTAATGACACGGTGTGGATCTCCACAGCAGTCCCCAGCCAGTGAGCCGGGGTCACACATGTTCCATATCATCTCCTGGCTGAACACTTCCATATGGGCTAGAGAAAGCCCAGACACGTTCACGCCAAGACAGGCCACAACACACAAAAGAAACGGAAGGCAGATGATGGACATGATCCCAGACTATATATAACAGCAGGAAAGAAAAGGACTAGAGAAGGAGAGAGAGAGAGAGAGAGAGAGAGAGAGACTGCGAAAGAGTGAAGGTATCGGGAAAGACAGAAAGAGTGTGAAGGGACGGAGGTGGGAGAGAGAGAGAGGGGGCAGGCAATTAAAACCAAAAAGAACCAGAGAGCAGGTCCCTGCAGGGCTGTGTCCCTCGGCCCTGCCCTGCTGGCTGGCCGGCTGCATCATGGCTGCTGTTATGTTGACAGAAACATATACAGAAGGCGTCATCGTAAACAGTGGAAACCAAATGACGGAGCTGTGTGTGGACTACTGCATGTCTGCATTCCGCCGCTTTTCCTTAAGAGAATATATAGCTCATGCATTCCACACGACCGTGACGGTGCTGAAAATACTGTGTCAACAGTGTTGTTGTCACAGCGTTTTACTGTGTGTATGACAGCCCCGTACTGTACATCAGTGGAGGCAGAATGGTGAAATCACCCCTCATGGTGAAATCACCTGCCAGAAATATGGGGAGGGGATGGGTAGGCAGGCATCCCCTTTCCATGCCCCTCCCCTACTTGGCGGGGTTTCTTTTTTGAGGGGCTACTCAGTGCTACTCAGAGTGACTATCCTGCGTTGGGCTGCTGGACGCAAGGGGTTGAGCTACTATATTATGTCTGAGAGACATAGTTGAGGGGGCATTTCACCACCACCATCACGCACGCACGCACACACACACACGCACACACGTGCTACAAATAAGACATATGTTCCTCCATGTGGTTGCAGCTGTGGTGGAAAAAGTATTCACATTCTTTGCTTAAGTAAAAGTATAATTACTGCGATGTAGAAATACTCCCGTTAGTAAAAGTCCCGATTTCAAAATGTACTTGAGTAAAAGTACATTGCCACATATCACGTTTTCAAATGCAATCTTTTGAAAATAGCTGATCTACAAAGCTCACACTGTGTAGATCGGCTATTTTCAAATGGCTAGAAATGTAGCTATATTGGGCTGAAGTGGTTAATGCATGTTTTGTAATAATGACCTAAATCTAGTACAAAGTAACTGGTAACTATAACGTTTTCAAATAACTGCAGTGGGCGTAAAAGTCTAGGCCTACAACATTTGGATCCGAGATGTAGTGGAGTAGAAGTACAGTAAGTATTGGAAATTGGAAATACTCAAGCAAAGTACAAATACCTCTAAATTGTACAGCCATTTAATAAGTAAATGTATACATCAGTTACTTTCCACCAACTGCTTTGCAGTATGGGTGCAGAACACGCCCCTGTCTCTCTCTCTCTCTGCGTGCGTCTCTCTCTCGTTATGACCCTGAGTCAACGACAAGAATGAAGGAAGGAGTAAACAGGTTGGTTGCCATGCAGCAGCTGTGTTGCAGCAGAGGTTGAGCTGTTCCACTAATCAGCGTATCGTACGTCTCCCGGACAACATCCAGGCCCGTTAGCAGCACAGCTGACGCTGATGAGAGCGAGCGAGCGAGAACATTCATTTGATGATAGCCAAAGCCACAAGCACCAATAGGAAAAGCAAGTATGCGACAAAACACAATAAAACTATGTATATACAGGTACCTGTGTAGAGTGCATAACGTATATGCGCGTTTGTGAAATTCATATTAGGATGTTGATATTCATTCATCAGCCATCGCTCCCCACTGACAGGTAGTTAAACCCCCCCCCCCCCCCTTTCTTTTCCAAAAAGAATATTATGACATTAGAAATGAGACTTTAAACTAGTGACTGGAAGCAGAAAGTATTCATGACCATGTTTATTAAGGTAATACAGTCTAGGTGAAGTTGGGCCCAAATACATGGACTTCTATGGGGCTATGGGTTTTTCTGGGTCCAATGACAGCGCCACAACAGGCCATTATATGAACTTTCAGGAAATCCCGATTTCCTCAGTGGCTTCACAAAATATCTGTCTGACTGCCCCCCTGCTTCAAACCAGTTAGTACAACATGACCACCGGATCATAAACCCGAAAAGGAATGCTTCTGCAGGCCAGCACAGCACAGACATATCACAGCACAGCACAGCACAGACACATCCCTGCAGAAACCACTAACACGTGCACGCTGGGCGGCACTGTCGGCACACAACAGTGAAAGCACCTTTTTTTGTTTTTTTTTACACTCCCAGCCTTACGAACAACAACTGGATTGTGCTGCCTGTGTTAATTCATCCAAACCGTGGCTGTTTTAATTGGTAGATGTGATAATGTTGGTATGCAGTGCATCTTGTACTGTCTGGGTTGGGTGTTTTTTTTTTTACCCATGAGGGTAACATATGGCATGGAGCGCTATACGGAACAGAACAGACTGTTTCTACATGCACGTGCGTGTGAGTGCGTGCGTGCGTGTGTGTTCGTTCATTCCTGGGGCAGTGTCGTTCAACACAAACCAATAGCATACAGCACTGGGTCAGGACCCATTTGTGGGTCACGGATCAAATTTCATGGGTCACGACTTGAGTAAAAATCTAATTTTATGTACCGGTATATAAAAAAAGAGAAAAACATATATATAATTATATACACATACTGTACACACACACGCACGCACACAGGCACACACACACCATATAGGCCTATACACGTACAAATATTTTTAATTTAAAAAAGCCAAATAATTGTATGCAGAAAAACTAAGAAATTCCATAAATAAATAAATATATAATTAAAGGGATATTTCACTTTAAAAAAAAAGCTTCTGGTCATTTCATCATGTACTCAGGCTCATAGCCTACACACTGATCATCTACTCAGGCTCATAGCCTATATACACTGATCATCTACTCAGGCTCATAGCCTACACACTGATCATCTACTCAGGCTCATAGCCTATATACACTGATCATCTACTCAGGCTCATAGCCTACACACTGATCATCTACTCAGGCTCATAGCCTACACACTGATCATCTACTCAGGCTCATAGCCTATACACTGATCATCTACTCAGGCTCATAGCCTATATACACTGATCATCTACTCAGGCTCATAGCCTACACACTGATCATCTACTCAGGCTCATAGCCTATATACTGATCATCTACTCAGGCTCATAGCCTACACACTGATCATCTACTCAGGCTCATAGCCTACACACTGATCATCTACTCAGGCTCATAGCCTACACACTGATCATCTACTCAGGCTCATAGCCTATACACTGATCATCTACTCAGGCTCATAGCCTATATACTGATCATCTACTCAGGCTCATAGCCTATACACTGATCATCTACTCAGGCTCATAGCCTATACACTGATCATCTACTCAGGCTCATAGCCTACACACTGATCATCTACTCAGGCTCATAGCCTACACACTGATCATCTACTCAGGCTCATAGCCTATACACTGATCATCTACTCAGGCTCATAGCCTACACACTGATCATCTACTCAGGCTCATAGCCTATACACTGATCATCTACTCAGGCTCATAGCCTATACACTGATCATCTACTCGGGCTCATAGCCTATACACCGATCATCTACTCAGGCTCATAGCCTATACACTGATCATCTACTCAGGCTCATAGCCTATACACTGATCATCTACTCAGGCTCATAGCCTATACACTGATCATCTACTCAGGCTCATAGCCTATACACTGATCATCTACTCAGGCTCATAGCCTACACACTGATCATCTACTCAGGCTCATAGCCTACACACTGATCATCTACTCAGGCTCATAGCCTATACACTGATCATCTACTCAGGCTCATAGCCTATACACTGATCATCTACTCAGGCTCATAGCCTATACACTGATCATCTACTCAGGCTCATAGCCTACACACTGATCATCTACTCAGGCTCATAGCCTACACACTGATCATCTACTCAGGCTCATAGCCTATACACTGATCATCTACTCAGGCTCATAGCCTATACACTGATCATCTACTCAGGCTCATAGCCTATACACTGATCATCTACTCAGGCTCATAGCCTACACTCCAGACACTGTTGAAGTTGCTCCGCCCCTTCCTATACAAACCCATAGTAATATATATATATACCTGCTATCGTTGACTAGCCGCACCTTAAAATGATAAATAAGACAGGATGATTTCCAGTTTTTAATACGAACGAGTGTGTTTGTGTGTGTGTGTGGTGTGTGTGTGTGTGTGTGTGTGTGTGTGTGTGTGTGTGTGTGTGTGTGTGTGTGTGTGGTTGTGTGTGTGTGGTTGACAATTTGTCAAATATGATGTAAACTACATGCGAGGCAGAATATCGTCTCGTGACAGCACGATTTACTAATCAAGGGCCACATTGCAGCAGCATGTCTGTGTTTGTTTGTGTCTGTGTGTATGAGAGAGAGCCAAGCATGTGGTGTACGTACTCTCTCTCTCGCGCACACACGCACGCACGTGCACACAAACACGCGCACAGAGAGAGAGAGAGAGTCTGAAGCAAGGACGTTAACAACAACATCTTGATGGCTATATCATAAGTGATATTTAGACGCCTGTGTAGGCCTAGAACACTTCAAGGTGTATTTGGTTCTGGATAACATCCGTGGTGTGTATGTTTGGATAACATCCGTGGTATGTATGTATGTTTGGATAACATCCGTGGTATGTATGTTTGGATAACATCCGTGGTATGTATGTATGTTTGGATAACATCCGTGGTATGTATGTATGTTTGGATAACATCCGTGGTATGTATGTTTGGATAACATCCATGGTATGTATGTTTGGATAACATCCATGGTGTGTATGTTTGGATAACATCCTTGGTATGTATGTATGTTTGGATAACATCCGTGGTATGTATGTTTGGATAACATCCGTGGTATGTATGTATGTTTGGATAACATCCGTGGTATGTATGTTTGGATAACATCCGTGGTATGTATGTTTGGATAACATCCGTGGTATGTATGTTTGGATAACATCCGTGGTATGTATGTATGTTTGGATAACATCCGTGGTATGTATGTTTGGATAACATCCATGGTATGTATGTTTGGATAACATCCGTGGTATGTATGTTTGGATAACATCCGTGGTATGTATGTTTGGATAACATCCATGGTATGTATGTTTGGATAACATCCATGGTATGTATGTTTGGATAACATCCATGGTGTGTATGTTTGGATAACATCCGTGGTATGTATGTATGTTTGGATAACATCCGTGGTATGTATGTTTGGATAACATCCATGGTGTGTATGTTTGGATAACATCCGTGGTATGTATGTATGTTTGGATAACATCCGTGGTGTGTATGTTTGGATAACATCCGTGGTATGTATGTTTGGATAACATCCGTGGTATGTATGTTTGGATAACATCCGTGGTATGTATGTATGTTTAGATAACATCCGTGGTATGTATGTTTGGATAACATCCGTGGTATGTATGTATGTTTGGATAACATCCGTGGTATGTATGTTTGGATAACATCCGTGGTATGTATGTATGTTTAGATAACATCCGTGGTATGTATGTTTGGATAACATCCGTGGTATGTATGTATGTGTGGATAACATCCGTGGTATGTATGTGTGGATAACATCCATGGTATGTATGTTTGGATAACATCCGTGGTATGTATGTTTGGATAACATCCGTGGTATGTATGTTTGGATAACATCCGTGGTATGTATGTTTGGATAACATCCATGGTATGTATGTTTGGATAACATCCGTGGTATGTATGTGTGGATAACATCCGTGGTATGTATGTTTGGATAACATCCGTGGTATGTATGTTTGGATAACATCCGTGGTATGTATGTTTGGATAACATCCGTGGTATGTATGTGTGGATAACATCCGTGGTATGTATGTATGTTTGGATAACATCCGTGGTATGTATGTATGTTTGGATAACATCCGTGGTATGTATGTGTGGATAACATCCGTGGTATGTATGTATGTTTGGATAACATCCGTGGTATGTATGTATGTTTGGATAACATCCGTGGTATGTATGTGTGGATAACATCCGTGGTATGTATGTTTGGATAACATCCGTGGTATGTATGTTTGGATAACATCCGTGGTATGTATGTTTGGATAACATCCGTGGTATGTATGTGTGGATAACATCCGTGGTATGTATGTGTGGATAACATCCGTGGTATGTATGTATGTTTGGATAACATCCGTGGTGTGTATGTTTGGATAACATCCGTGGTATGTATGTATGTTTGGATAACATCCATGGTATGTATGTTTGGATAACATCCGTGGTATGTATGTTTGGATAACATCCATGGTATGTATGTTTGGATAACATCCGTGGTGTGTATGTTTGGATAACATCCGTGGTATGTATGTATGTTTGGATAACATCCGTGGTGTGTATGTTTGGATAACATCCGTGGTATGTATGTATGTTTAGATAACATCCGTGGTATGTATGTTTGGATAACATCCGTGGTATGTATGTTTGGATAACATCCGTGGTATGTATGTTTGGATAACATCCGTGGTATGTATGTGTGGATAACATCCGTGGTATGTATGTTTGGATAACATCCGTGGTATGTATGTTTGGATAACATCCGTGGTATGTATGTTTGGATAACATCCGTGGTATGTATGTGTGGATAACATCCGTGGTATGTATGTTTGGATAACATCCGTGGTATGTATGTGTGGATAACATCCGTGGTATGTATGTTTGGATAACATCCGTGGTATGTATGTTTGGATAACATCCGTGGTATGTATGTTTGGATAACATCCGTGGTATGTATGTATGTATGGATAACATCCGTGGTATGTATGTATGTGTGGATAACATCCATGGTGTGTATGTTTGGATAACATCCGTGGTATGTATGTTTGGATAACATCCGTGGTGTGTATGTATGTTTGGATAACATCCGTGGTGTGTATGTTTGGATAACATCCATGGTGTGTATGTTTGGATAACATCCGTGGTGTGTATGTTTGGATAACATCCATGGTGTGTATGTTTGGATAACATCCGTGGTGTGTATGTTTGGATAACATCCATGGTGTGTATGTTTGGATAACATCCATGGTGTGTATGTTTGGATAACATCCGTGGTGTGTATGTTTGGATAACATCCGTGGTGTGTATGTTTGGATAACATCCGTGGTATCATATGTAATGTATGTTTGCACAACAGCAGCGTGGCGGAGAGATGCGCTATCCGTGAGAGAAATAATTAGACGGTGTCAGGATAAGACAACGAGCGGGGGGGAGGAGGGGTTTGTTGTCTCAGTTGCACAACGATGAACTCTCACTTTCAGACATACCTGTCCTTGTATCCTCTGTTCCCTCAGCAGTGGTTTCCATGGGAACCCCAGGAACTAGCAGCAAGGGTGTGTGTGTGTGTGTGTGTGTGTGTGTGTGTGTGTGTGTGTGTGTGTGTGTGTGACTGTGTGTGTGTGTGTGTGTGTGTGTGTGTGTGTGTGCGTGCCTGTGAGCGAGTGAGAGAGAGAGAGAGAGAGCCGGTGCAAGTGCTTGCACCTAAACAGAACCCTGTGGATTCTCCACACCTGGCTGTAGAGTGTAGACCATTAAAAGTTGAGCTCAAATTCATCTCAGAGGATAAAGAAAAGACATTCGCACAAATTAACGGCCGAAAACCACAACGTTCTAAACATCTATAGTTGGACCCTCGATCCGAGAGGTTAAAATAAGTGCTTATTATAACCAGCTAACGGTATAGACGCTATAACGACAGGTGGGTGAGGTTGTGCAACAAGCCTTTGCACCTTCAGACCAATGGCCAGGATCAAACATGGTGTCTTATGAAGGCTGGGAGGGTAGCCCAAACGTCTGTATCTGCCATGTAGAGGATCAAACATGGTGTCTTATGAAGGCTGGGAGGGTAGCCCAAACGTCTCTGCCATGTAGAGGATCAAACATGGTGTCTTATGAAGGCTGGGAGGGTAGCCCAAACGTCTGTCTCTGCCATGTAGAGGATCAAACATGGTGTCGTATGAAGGCTGGGTGTAGCCCAAACGTCTGTCTCTGCCAGGTATGAGCTTGTAGATCTGCTATTTTTCAATAGCTAAAGCATAACATAATGCTAACACCAAAAGGGGTTCCCAGCCAAAATGGGTTAAAACTTTGAACAAACCCAAATTAATTTGTGACTTTTTTTTAGGCCTGCAGGATCTCTGATTGCTTCTGGTGTGGTGAACAAACGTTTTAATGAAGCTCGCATCAGGCTCACTCTTTCTTTACTTTATTACATGTAATGGACGCTAAACCCCGTGCACCCTAACAGCGACTGTCCAATGACAATCCAAATAGTTTAGCAACCCTTGCTAAGCTGGGCAAGCTTTCATCACCTCTGTTATTTTGCAAGGCTGTGTCGTTGAACACATACACAGCTTAATATCGGGAAACTTACACGACTGACCCACCCAGGTGATGGCACTAATACTAATGACCATAGTCTTACCGTGCATCACATGAAAACACCTGGCGGACGTTTAAGTTGATTGAGTATTTCTAGTTTATGGACATAATGTCATGGACAGTTTTTCCAGTGCATAGCCAACTGAAATGATCAATTATTCATTTGGTGAAATCATCGTCTTTTAACATGCATCTCTAAAGGGTGAGAAGCACAGCTTGCCAGACCGTGGTCTGGCAGAATGGAGTGGGCGGGGCTTAGTGGTGGGTCAATTCAATGCTGAGAACCATGCAGGTGCTTTGTTGATGCGACTCCCAGGAGAGCTTCTCCAAACTTCTGTAAAAAAACTTCTAGGTAACTAGATAGCGTCAACATGCCTGATGACTTTGCTATGGCCTTGGACGGAGCCCTGGAATCACCACACTCTTTCCAATGACAACATTCACATGAAGGTCAGCTTAATACATGGAAGAGACTTTGAAGCCGTGGTATCTTCATCACGGCTGTGATTACACTTACAGTGTTATCTTAGAGGCACGCATGTTATTCAATCTAGCAAACATAAGCTGAGTGGGAGGAACTAGGCAAATCTTTGAATATAGGCTGTACACATTATTTTAAAGCCAACATTTTTTTATTCAAATCTTTGCTTCTGGGGGTCCCTTGAGATGAGGGTCGGCGGCCAAATACATATAATTTTGCGGGTCCGTCCTTGACATGAATAAGAACCACTGATATAGAAAGACAAGTTGTTTTTTTCAGAAAAGTAGAAAAACATTTCTCAGGTCGTAATGGGTTCAACTTTAACCCATTAAGACGTTAACCGTTAAGTATTAAGCGTGTGTGTTTTTTACAGTAATAGTGTAGGCCAGAGGTTCCCAACCACCGGTACGCCGTCGTATTAAAAAAATCCATTTGAAAACGAGAGGACAAACACCAAACCGGAGTACTATAGTGGCAGCGGATTTGCCGTTGCACGTAGAGCACGACCCTTAATCACCCATTAGAATGCAAATGCGTGCCTTTCAGGCAGTCTTTGTATCCTCCTCGTCACTTTGAAAACGCTTCTGATTGTGGGTGATTTATAAACGGCTTCGAGACCGTGTTACTTCAGTGTTTTGCGTAGCATAACAGTGACATCACGGTCCGATCCTTGGTATCTATCTTTACCGTTCATGTGTGCTCAGCGAGCAGCAGCAGCAACGACAGCTGCAGCCTTATCACGGTCGCTCGCGCTAATGAAACAAAACACCGACGGTACAGGATTATTATTTCATGTCAAAACATTCAAGTATCAGAAGATGATGTTACCCAGGTAAAGTAATGTGTGCGTCACTCTGAATGTTTAACTAAAGTTTTCCACATATGTCCAAAGTCATTTCTGAAAAACACATAAGCCTAACCTTAAAATAAATAATCATACTTTGTTGATATAACGCCATTTAGGTCAATGATATAACGTTATGATGTGATATAATAATAATATAGCAGCGGGTAGCCTATTTAAGGGCCAGTCAACTGTCTTCCGTGAGAACGTTTTCTCGCTGACGGCAATTTTCTCTGACGTTGCCGGTCAGCGAATATTTTATGAAGCGTCAGCCGGTCCGTGACAATATAAAGGTTGGGAACCCCTGGTGTCGGCTACATGTGTGTGGTATGGCTTAAATTAAAATGTCTGCATGGCCACTGTGTGAGCTTGAGCTTAATTGTGAACATAAGGAAACCTTCAGAATTAACACTTTTTGGCATGTTGTGTATTCCATCAAACAGAGAACCTGGTGTTCTTTAAACCAATCTGCTGTTTGGAGGAGGAGAGACTGCAGTCTAAAAATCAACATGCCTTATCGTTGTCTCCTGCAAATAGGGTTGTCACAATAAGTCTAATCGCAATTATTTGAGATAATCACAATTATTTTGTCATTAATTATTTTGTCCCAATTACATTTGGAGCTTGTAGATCTGCTATTTTCAATGTGCTGTGCTGTGCTGTGCTGTGCTGTGCTGTGCTGTGCTGTGCTGTGAGGGCTTCTTGCAGAAACCAAAGAGCCTGCACTGACAGTGATTAGTGGGAAAAGTACTCACTAATAATTTCGTAGGTAACATAAGTGTCAATACTGCAATGTAGAAAATACTCTGTTACGAGTAAAAGTCCGGAATTCTAAATTTACTTGAATAAAAGTACAAAAGTATTGGCATCAAAATGTATTTAAAGTGCCAAAAAGTAGAAAGTAGTCATTGTGCAGAATGTCGCCGTTACAAAAATGTGTACGTTTGGGCTGAATTAAAACATGATCGCGCAGATCTTTACACAGCTCTGTTCAGTTTGGAGTATGCACTGAAAAGACTGTGGCAGTGGGGGCATGATTAATTATTAAAATAAACTTTGTTTTAACTTGACATCCTCTCTTCCAAATCTTTTGTGAGTGCTTCATGGATCTCCTGTTCTTTTCAATCCTGCATTCCCGCTGGTCCTAGGCTTCAGTACACTTTGACATTTCTTATCTGGTCTGAGCACCCTGTGTTCTCTGGTATTCATTCACCATGTATTAGTAGAAGTTGACAATGGTCTCCATGTATGCAGGATGTGTATATATGAGGTCCCTCTACATAGGAATTACAGCTGGAATTAATTGGGAGTTGATGAGCCTGCTCCCTGACACTGAAAATGTAAAACCCTGTCATCCATGATGGTTATCAGGTTAGGAAAAAAAAGTAATTAAACTAGCTTGCTAATTGCTACAGTTAATTATTCAGTGGTTCAAAACCACCAGCAGCGAGGGTGACAGTTGATCACCACCTGCCCTGGCACAGATAAAGCCGGGGTTAGTCAATTAATGTGCCATAGCAACCAATCACATTGGCCCCATTCATGTGTTTACCATAGCAACCAATCACATTGCCCCCATTCATTTTTTACATTTGAAAGCTTCTTGGATTAGGGCGACAACATGTCATCTTAGTGCTTATAGGCAGTGGTGTAAAGTAACTAAAAGTACATTTACTCAAGTACTGTTTAAAAGGATCCCTGGCTAATGAGACAAATATGCCTTAAAACATTATACTTGCCCTCTACAACTAAAATAAAAATATATTTTTTCATAAATAGTGAATCTTTCACTCAAACTGCATGTCAAACTGGGGGTCCTTGGCATTAAACGGGTTGAGGATCACTGCTAGAGCCATAATAATCTTCTCATAATGTGGGTCCCTGAAACATATCTCCTCAAATGGGGGTCCGCGGGCTCATTACTGTCCATTTGGGGGGTCCTTGACATGAAAAGGTTTGGGAACCACTGCGCTACAATCGCAACAAGGCCAGTTGACTATGGAACACCTATACAGCAATCTCATCAAATTCTACTTCATTAAATAATTTCAAACATAAGTTTAGGACCCACTTAATTGACCAGATCACTTAATTATATTTCTTCTTTTCTCTAATCATGTAGATAACCAAGAATTCTAATCATGTTCTTGTTGGTTTTTTGTTTTGTTCTTGTTTTATATACTGCAATCATGTTTTCTGGATATTCTATATCTATGTGATTTACATAGGTAGAGGCCTCGTATAAGCCCCTTGGGCTTTTTTGCCTCAGCCTAGCACTTTACCCTTCTTATATTTATATGTTCACTGTGTTGTTTTTTATGCTGTGCTGAATAAATAAATACAAACACATCATACTTGAGAGGCACCGCCCATACAGGCAGCAGCCTGCAGGGCAGGACTCTCATGCCTGTCTGCCAGTGTTATGAATGATGTGTTTATGATGTGCTTATGATGTGCCAGTGGTATGCCTGGCAGTGGTTCATCGCCAAGTAATGTTCTCTGCATCCCCAGGCTTAGCCCGAGCGCCAGTTTCCCTGGTGCTGTCGTCGTTGGTAAACTTTAGGCGTTGCCAAAGGCTGACTCCAGGGTTCCATTGCAACAGGATGGTTACAGCAGGTCCCATGCAGTAATAACCCACTCTGAACGGGATTCCCTTTTGGTGTTTTAAGAATTATGTTATAGTTTAGCTATTGAAAAATAGCAGATCAACAAGCAATAGCTATGAACTTGTAGTTCATTCAAAATAAATCGTAAACATGTTGGCGCAAATCTTTGAATTCTTTCTGAGAGAACGATTTTAACTCAAATCTTTGCTTCTGGGGGGGGGGGGGTCCCTGGAACAACATATTTTCAGATGGGGGTCGGCGGCCAATTAAATATATTTTATATAGAAACATGGGTATTTCAGAAAACTTTCAGGATTTAGAAGACAGTTTCTAGGTCTAACTGGGATAAATGACTGGTTCCAGTAATGGTGAGAGCAGACATTCTGTTTGGATGTCTTTCAGTCCTCGTCCCATGCATGACCTCTCCAAGCTAGTGTTGTAGTGACGGAAACAAGTGAACAACATGGACTCGTATATCATCATACCACCTTCTCAGACTTGCTTTCCCTACATAAATCCCTAGGACAGGACTTCCCTGTATTCACACCTCAAAACAACCTGTTCATGCTGCTAACACTGCCTGTACTGCCGTTTACTTCTGACCCCTGTTTCAACTCACTGTACTGTACTCTCAATATGCTTGTCCAGAAAGAGTTGGGGGGGATGGGGGAGTGGGTGGGAGAGGATGAGCAAGCTAACTGTATCTGTACATGTCTGTATTGTCTATTGTGCACTGTCTATTTGTGTAACTGCACTGTACTGTATATGTAACGTTTTTCCCTGTGTACAGGACCCCCTCTAAAATGAGATGCTGCATCTCAAGGGGCTATCCTTTCAATACAATTCTGACCAACTCTAGGGGGTGTCCCCGATCCGATGTGGGGGGAAATGGGGGGCCGATCATTTTCAGCCCTCCTTGGCTTCCATGCGCTACGTCCAACCAGGGAAACTCCCCCCTGTCAGGAGGAGCAACTTGGACACTCATGCATGAAGGAAGCATGAGTTCAAGTCCGTTGCTCTCCCCAGGTTTGCGGAGGGTGTGTAGAGCCCAGGTTCACATTAGATAATTGACAATTTGACACAGGGGTGAAAAATGGGTTACAAAATCGTGGGATAAAAAATAAAAAATAAAATCTTACTCACATAGTAGTTTACTTTATATGGTAGTCCTGGTATAGTCCTAAAAAAACATTTTAAAAAGTACATTCTATCTGGCATATAAAAAGTCTTGGTAATGGGAATGGGTGATTTTTTCACATCTTTTAGTTCTCGTTTTGGGTGATCTGCAGCGTGCTACTTCTGGATTGCCAATTGGATATGTTGCCTCTGGTGAGGAGCAGCCAGGTTTCTGCAGGGGGAATTCACAAAACCCAGCCTGGGCACAACCACTAATGTGATGTACGATGCTCTGCCCATGAGGAGGATTCTGCAGGCACATTTCTGAACATGCTCAATCTGGTCTGATGTTTTAACAAGTGGTGGGGGAAAGTACTCAGTTTTTTAAGTAAAAGTATCAATATTGCGATGTAGAAAGACTCTACAAGTCCGGAATTCAAAATGTACTTGAGTAAAAGTACAAACGTATTGGTATCAAAGTGTACTTAAAGTACAAAAAGTAGAAAGTACCTCATTATGCAGAAAGTCTGGTTTAATTTCTATTGAAAATAGCAGATCTATAAGCTCGCAACGTGTCACACCGTGACGATGCACTATACAGCACGGCAGGGGCAGTTTGTTTAACCCATTTTGACCTGAGATCAGATTCTAAAAATGTCTTCTAAATCCTGACAGTTTTCTGAAAAAGCTATGTTTCTATATGTCAGTCGTTCTTCGATTTTTCAAAAATAGCAGACCTACAAGCTCGTAGCGCTTGTAGGTATGTATAAAGATAGCCTGATGAAGGCTGCATAGGACAAAACGTTGCCGTTTCCCTATTAAAAGTTGGTCACTGCATTTGAAGACAGTGTGCAGGTGTTTGTTCCTTTTTCATTGCAGGGCACCGTGCCCTCTCCTACGCACCTGTCGCCTGTAGGTGTGCAAAAGCCTTGCTTAACAAATACATGTACCCTTTTTTGAAAGAAATATTCCTCCTCATATATATAATAATAGCTTAACTTTAACCGTGTGTTCTGCGTGTCAGGGCGTCAGGAGGTCATGGGCAGTTCACTAAGACAACTTTGCAAGGCAAATCAAATCACCCCGCTGTCCGTCAAGAGAGGAGATTGTTGCGCAAAGAGAGACGGAAGGAGCGGAGCATGGATGAAGGATGAGGAATGGATCATTATTATCCATCTGGTGTGTGTGCGTGTGTGTGTGTGTGTGTGTGCGCGTGTGTGTGCCCCTGAGAATTATAGTGGGGGAGATCATATATGCAGTTGTTATGCTTATGTAATGCTTTAGCTATTGAAAAATAGCAGATCTACAAGCTCACGAGTGGCGCGCTACGAGGTCAAAATGGGTTAAGGAAAATGTGATTTGACAATAATGATGGTGTAGCTTTTCCGTCTGTGTGCATTCCTGCATGGAGGCCTGTGTTTGTTGTGATGCTGCATCAGTCCCAGCCCCTTCGCTCGCTGTCAGACAGATGTGTGTTTGTGTTTGTGTGACATGCCTTCTGTAAGTACATGTGTGTGTGTGCGTGCATGCGTGACTGTTTGTTTGTTTTGAGTCCTTTGAAACCCGCCCAGGCCTACAGTCTCACAGATGGACACTTTACTGTTCCACTTCTTCACTTCCTCTCAACTTCACTCAACCTTCTCTGATCTGATCTCAGATCAGTTGCTTCAGACAGTACTGAGCAGCTCGAAGGGGCCTCAACCTTCTCTGATCTGATCTCAGACGTTGCTTCAGACAGTACTGAGCAGCTCGAAAAGGCAGGGATCATTTATTCCAAGTCTTCTGTAGTACGTTTGGAACTGAAACATTTTTTGTACTTTAGTAAAAGTACCAATACTGCAATGTAGAAATACTCGGTTAAAGTAAATGGACGGAATAAAAAATTGACTTGAGTTAAAGTACAAAAATATTGGCATCAAAATGTAGTTAAGGTACCGAATGTAAAAGTACTCATTATGCAGAACATCCCATTACATGTTTTTTCAAATGTATAAATAAATATACATATATAAACCTTTTGAAAATAGCAGATCTACATGCTCACAATGCTCACAATCGCGACACGTTGTGAGCTTGTAGATCGGCTATTTTCGCTGAAGTCGTTAATGTAGGCTATGTTTTAAAAAAAATCCAGATCTGCAAAGTAACTAGGAATAAAGTTTTCAGATAATTGTAGTGGAGTAAAAGAACAATATTTGGATCTGAGATGTAGTGGAGTAGACATAAAAGTATTGGACATTGGAATTACTCAAGTAAAGTACAAATACCTCAAAAGTGTACTTAAGTAAATGTATTTAGTTACTTTACACCACTGCTCAGACATTGCTTCAGACACAGACAGTAATGAGCAGCTTGTAGGGAGGATCATCTTTCCAACTCAATTTACAATGTAGGCATTTATAGCAGACACTCTTAGAACACATCCACTCACAACGTCATCCATAACAAACCATGTTTGTTATGGAGGCATCAGAGGCACAGGGTGGCTAGCAACGTTGCTCAATAAAATCTAAACTTTTTCTCTACTCATCAGTTCCAGTTATCCGACGCACCTGTCCATTGTAGGTGTGCAGAAGGACTTTTTCTTATATGTTTTGAAATAAAAAATATTCAAAAACAAAATGTAGTAAACCAAAAATAAAGGGACCCATAAAAATGTGTCCGCGGCCCACAAATGGGTCCCGACCCACTATTTGGGGTCAGACTCATAGCGAGGATTCACAGATTCTTCTTCTTGGCGAAGCGTCAGTGAATCCTCGCTATGAGTCTATGGGTCTATGAGTCTATGGCCGCACCAGGCTGGTAGGGTACAGGATGATAGGGCTCCATAAACGAACCCCCTGCTGTGCAGTAGCCCGTGTTAGATGTGTGATGATAGGTAGCAGCAGGAGAGAGACAGAGGTGTGTTGAATATGTCGTGCAAGCTGCAATGAGCCCTTTGAACCACCTCTTGTTACGCAACACCATCACACCTGTACACCCCCCCTGTCTTTTAACCTGTTCCTTGTGACATCTGAGTGTTGTCACATGAACCACTCTATTCTTGGCTCAGTCTAGTTTGAGCAGTCCAGCTCAGCAGCTCTGAAGAAATTGCAGAGGAACATCGAGAATGGTTTGCCTCGTCTCTCTGCGTGACTTCCAGAATTTTTGAAGTGATACAGGCGAGTTGAGGGTGAGGGATGGTTCTGACAGCTAGGGCATGACTAGCCCCTGTACGCATCTCTGCCAGTCCTAGGGCATGACTAGCCCCTGTACGCATCTCTGCCAGTCCTAGGGCATGACTAGCCCCTGTACCCATCTCTGCCAGTCCTAGGGCATGACTAGCCCCTGTACCCATCTCTGCCAGTCCTACATCCCTCATGACTAGCCCCTGTACCCATTTCTGCCAGTCCTAGGGCATGACTAGCCCTGGTACCCATCTCTGCCAGTCCTGCATCCCTCAATTGTTCAGTGAACTATAGCTCAAAGTCAAAGGCTATAAGCTTTTCTCTTTTCTCTAATTTAAATTGTTTATTAGCATCTCTGCAAACTCTAGCTATTAGCTAATAACCAGGATGAATTGATTGTCAGGCGTTTCAAATTGTCTAATTAGGTTGATAGTAGCACGCTGTACCTGTACCACAACGCCAGAGAGGATGTCAGCGGAGAGAGAGATCGGTGGCTGTAACTGTACAAAGTTATAAAAGACTTTTCTTTAAACGCATAGCAGGCAGCAGGCCCGTGCAGCGAGACTGGGCTACACATAGACTATATTTACTGTAGGCTTAATAAATGAATATGTGCGTGTGTGTGTGTGTGTGTGTGTGTGTGTGTGTGTGTGTGTGTGTGTGTGTGTGTGTGTGTGTGTGTGCACAGTGCATGGTCAATAAATCAGAAGCTTCTATCTATGACAAAACGGTCTCATCAATCTATCGACAGTAAACTGGCCCTCGGCATTACAGCACTACAGTGCAGGAGATTATGGGGACAAATAATGAGGCTTTGA
Source organism: Protomyctophum bolini (assembly GCF_963924005.1). NCBI lineage: Eukaryota > Metazoa > Chordata > Actinopteri > Myctophiformes > Myctophidae > Protomyctophum > Protomyctophum bolini. Next base: position 35,181,558 of record NC_137871.1, read on the forward strand.
AGAGAACTAGAGAGATGTGCCTGGCTGTTTGTCTTATTTCCATGCTCAAGTCACAGATCTCGTCTACAATCTCTTGATTTCTTGTCGAGGTTGGAATGTAGACAAAGCAAATGATTTCCTGAGTGTCTATGTCGATTATCCTCAAGATGATTCTCAACAGCCCTCCTTATTCTTAACCCATATTGGAGGCGGGAACCACTTTTGGTGTTAGCATTATGTTATGCTTTAGCTATTGACAAATAGCAGATCTACAAGCTCATACGAGCTGACGACTGACATAGAAACATAGCTTTTTCAGAAAACTGTCAGGATGTAGGAGACAAGAAATTTTTAGAATCTGATTCTGATCTCAGGTCAAAATGGGTTAACATAGGCCCAACGTGCATCGCAATGTAACATACTTTAATACTAGCGTGTCTTTAGTCCAAACACTAACTAACCATAATGTGGCTCAGATTTCCACAGAGCATCTCCTTAATCTTTGATGTGGATTTCAGGTCGGTCAGTGTCTGCATCCTGAATAGATAAAGAAATCACAAACTTTGGTACTCCTGCCTCGTAAATCCTTGTGACTCTCTTGATGAATGACTGCACATGCAGCGACCCTGAGGGTTTGGGAGGAGGCCTGTGGCCGAGGCCGCTTCACGGCTATATGATGATATATGAAGTGTGGGAATATATAATATATATTAAAAAATATATATTATTTTTTCCCCTACGGCAATGATGGATAGGCTTCTTTTTTAATAACTTCAATATTTGCCAGAGTATAGCTAGCTAGTGCTACAGGTTAAAAGACAAAAAACATAGCCAACGTTAGCTAGCTAGCTCACACACACTACACAGTAGAGCTCTTCATGGGTCAAAAAAAAGGGTTCCGAAATCCAAAATAAATCTGTGACATTCCGAGAGACCCGACCCAGCCAGGCAGACATACATGTGGACAGACAGAGAGAGAGACAGAGAGAGAGGTTCCCTACAGACAGAGAGAGAGAGGTTCCCTACAGACTGAGAGAGAGAGGTTCCCTACAGACTGAGGGTGAGAGAGAAAAAAAAGTCTCGTCTCTTGGAATATTAAGGCGCGGCACTTAAAACAGCTCCTACTTTGCCCCCTTCTTTATCCACGTGTGGGGAATGGGATAACACTGTTGTCGGGATCCGTATATAAAGTATAATTGCACGCCGGTGTCTTCATTCAAATCAGCACAAGACAAACCAGTACACAGTAACGTCAACCGTCAATCCACCCGTCGTGCTCTCCGGGACGGAGAAGCTGACTTCTCTCTCGTAGTAGCCTAACACCGCGGCTCCACCGTTATGCAACACATTTTGATGGCATAGGATGGCTCCGGGTAGAAGACAGAGTCAAGTAGTTGAAAATGGGCTGACTTTCAAAATTGTAAATTCAGCCCTGCCCTCTGTGCCCTCAGTCCCCATTTACTTAACCGATTACCTCACAAAGGTGAGCAACTCTCACAGCCACAACACTAGAGGGAGTATAAATAATGATCTGGTGCCACACACATATAGAACAAATATGGGTAAATCCACTTTCCACAGCACTGCCACTCAAGTGTGGAATGCCTTGCCCCCTTCCCTCAAAACAAACAAATTAAAACCAGTCTGAAAAATCACCTATCAATGTCAGCGGGTCATACCCGCTGACATATTTTAGTAATACTTTACGTTTTGAGTACCGTAGGTCAGTCAGTCCATATGTTCATCTGACCTCATCTGACCTCATCAAACCCTGTACACTCGAGACACTGCCCCTGCTGCGTCCCTTAGATCTCCATATATGGAGCTGAGCTGTTCTGACATTCCATATGTTGACCTGACCTCATCAAACCCTGTACACTCATATATGGCCTATCCTATACTCGTATATGGCCAGTACAGAATTAATTAATTCCATATGTTGATCTGACCCCCCATGGCAAAGCACCAGCACTCTCCAATAAACTTGTAGATCTGCTATTTTTCAAAAGCTAAAGTAGAACATAATGCTTAGTGAAAACACCTAAAGGGGTTCTCGTCCAGAATGGGTTAATAATATGTTTACTGGGGGCAAGAAAATAAATAAAGTAATAAGTAACTTGTTACTTTTGGCACAGAGTAATAAGTAAATAATATTACTTTTGTTAAGTAACTGGTAATAGGTAATGAATATATTACCGTTCATTATTCCCTATTAATAATTCTCTTCCTTTGGGTTTCAGAGTAACTTTTCCAACACTGATCACAGACAGTCTTGACTATATGTGATTTAGTGGGCGCCGGTCGACTCTTACAGCTATCCCTCGGCGACCTCATAAACAATGTGGACATCTTCAAGCAAACCTTGCGAGAAAATAGTTAGTTTACGAGGTAGTATAGCAACAACCAATTTCTGCCTATTCCAACAGCCACAGCTGTGCTCAACTGCAGTCCACTCTGCTTCCCACCGCCTGACCACCTGAACCTTTAGGTCCCATGTGGTCAGAAAGCTTTACGTTGTTTTTGCACTCTGGGTTGCAATATTGTGAGAATCTGTTACATGTGTCGTTTCTTCAGTTCAGCTGCACAGTGCACACACACACACACACACACACACACAAATAAATCCTCCCTGTTTTATGTACAAGCCATTCAGAATTCCGCCATTGATTCAAACCAATCATATTTGAGCTGCCCAGAAATGTGATTAAGGAGAATCAGGTTGTAGAGCCTCGCAGTCCCGCCCCGAATGTCCCATTCATTTTTCCCATTTCAATAAGTATTTATTTCCAAGACCTGTAGGCCTTGGACAAAGCCAACTGGGATGGTGACAAATCATGACAAAAAACAAATAATTAGAAAGAAGAAAAACAACAAAAAAAGTGTTGTATCCTGCCCTTTTTTTTCTTCTTTCTAATTATTTGTTAATTGTCATGATTTGTGACCATCCGAGTTGGCTTTGTCCGAGGCTTTAAAGGAAACGTCTATTATGGGAAAAATAATTGGAAATTCTCTTCCGGGCCGCTCGTCGGGGGCGGGACTGCGGCGCTCCATACAGGCGAGAAGTTACAACTTAATGAAGTTGAAGGTCAAATTAAAACCCTATTCATAAGTCTCTTCTTTTGGGTTTGTTCTGAGGAACACGACAGCTTACTACCCGCCGGTAATCACAGTGAGGAGGAACAACAGACAGCTCACTAATCACAGTGAGAGGTGGAACAACAGACAGCTCACTGATCACAGTGAGAGGTGGAACAACAGACAGCTTACTGATCACAGTGAGAGGTGGAACAACAGACAACTTACTGATCACAGTGAGAGGTGGAACAACAGACAGCTTACTGATCACAGTGAGAGGTGGAACAGGCAGCTTACTAATCACAGTGAGAGGTGGAACAACAGACAGATTACTGATCACAGTGAGAGGTGGAACAACAGACAGCTGACTAATCACAGTGAGAGGTGGAACAACAGACAGATTACTGATCACAGTGAGAGGTGGAACAACAGACAGCTGACTAATCACAGTGAGAGGTGGAACAACAGACAGATTACTGATCACAGTGAGAGGTGGAACAACAGACAGCTGACTAATCACAATGAGAGGTGGAACAACAGACAGCTGACTAATCACAGTGAGAGGTGGAACAACAGACAGCTCACTAATCACAGTGAGAGGTGGAACAACAGACAGCTCACTAATCACAGTGAGAGGTGGAACAACAGACAGCTGACTAATCACAGTGAGAGGTGGAACAACAGACAGCTCACTGATCACAGTGAGAGGTGGAACAACAGACAGCTCACTAATCACAGTGAGAGGTGGAACAACAGACAGCTTACTAATCACAGTGAGAGGTGGAACAACAGACGGCTCACTAATCACAGTGAGAGGTGGAACAACAGACAGCTCACTGATCACAGTGAGAGGTGGAACAACAGACAGCTCACTGATCACAGTGAGAGATGGAACAACAGACAGATTACTAATCACAGTGAGAGGTGGAACAACAGACAGATTACTAATCAAAGTGAGAGGTGGAACAACAGACAGCTGACTGATCACAGTGAGAGGTGGAACAACAGACAGCTCACTGATCACAGTGAGAGGTGGAACAACAGACAGCTCACTAATCACAGTGAGGTGGAACAACAGACAGCTTACTAATCACAGTGAGAGGAGGAACAACAGACAGCTGACTAATCACAGTGAGAGGTGGAACAACAGACAGCTTACTAATCACAGTGAGAGGTGGAACAACAGACAGCTCACTAATCACAGTGAGAGGTGGAACAACAGACAGCTCACTAATCACAGTGAGAGGTGGAACAACAGACAGCTTACTAATCACAGTGAGGTGGAACAACAGACAGCTCACTGATCACAGTGAGAGGAGGAACAACAGACAGCTGACTAATCACAGTGAGAGGAGGAACAACAGACAGCTGACTAATCACAGTGAGAGGAGGAACAACAGACAGCTGACTAATCACAGTGAGAGGGGGAACAACAGACAGCTGACTAATCACAGTGAGAGGTGGAACAACAGACAGCTCACTAATCACAGTGAGAGGTAGAACAACAGACAGCTCACTAATCACAGTGAGAGGTAGAACAACAGACAGCTCACTGATCACAGTGAGAGGTAGAACAACAGACAGCTCACTGATCACAGTGAGAGGTGGAACAACAGACAGCTCACTGATCACAGTGAGAGGAGGAACAAGTCCAAATCCGTCCGAAAGGCACGGTACTGTAGTTGCATTATGGTGCTTCAAAGTAACCCCCTAAAGCTTGACGGTACATTGTTGCTGTACAACAAAACAAACACACGCCACGCAACTGTGGGTCTTCACAAGCAATAGACTTCAGCACCACGGACAGCAATCATGACATTTTGGAACCCACTTCAATAGCTATAGACGTCAATGGCTAGACTTCCCCCTGGTCATATGGGTCACATATGCCAAGTCTGTAGCCATTTAGTTGGCCGTGGCCAAAGTTATGGCCCGGACAGAGAGTCATTTTGACTTGATTAAGGTACAGCCTTGATAATGTTCTGGAGATCAGCTTTCCTGCCTTAAGAGGATAATTGTTTGCTTGGCAACTGGTGGCTGGCTTTATGGAATACTATAAATACCCACCAGAAGCCTTTGTTTGTTGAACTATTTCTGACAAGTCGAAATGCCCGTTGTAAAAAAGTCTATATACCTAGGAAATAAACCTGGGCCAAAGCTGTTCCCTAGCAATGCAGTTCCACTGAAAATGCCTTACTTGTTATTTGGTTGTATTCCTATAAATTATGTAACATAATATGTGTGTGCGTGCATGCGTGCATTTGTGTGTGTCACCGTTTGTGTTTGTTCATGCCTGCATGTGTGTGGATTCACTTTAATTAGTGTATTCAACACAGATGAAGATGCATCATGTTTTTGCACCTTCTGCTGTGTTCCTCTCTAAAACAGTATTGGAGCACACATTACATCGCAGACTTGCAAGGCACGTTTATTTGTATAGTGTACACTACAGGGTTGGGAAGTAACGGATTACATGTACTGTCTGTAACGCAGTTACGTAATCAGAGAAAAGAAAACTGTAAGTACTGCGAGTACATTTGTGTAATCTGGATTACAGTAATGGGCGTAACTAGGGGATTACAGGCTTGATTACAATCTCCCTACTTCCCCTCATCAATTTTAGGGCTACAAATAAGTTAAAAACACCAAACAAAAAAAATGTATCAAGTCCTAATGGTACATGGTACATGGCACATTATCAGTAGGCTGTGCTGTTGCCCATTATGCGCAGCCGCATTGAACACACAGGCTTGCGCGGCTCGGCTCCAACACGAGCAAAACATTGTGGCACCACATCTGATATTAAAACATCTGCACCAGAATAGACACGTGGTTTTCAACCAGTGGTCCGGGGACTGGGGAGTGGAGACCGGGGACTGGGGACCACCAGTGGTACTTCAGGGGTTTCCATGCAGCTGGTCCTCAGTTAAAATTGATGGAGTTGAAAGCGTAGAATTAAACCAAATTACCCCTTAAGGATCCATTTGGTTTCATTTTACGAGTTAAATTATTGTTAAACATCTGCATTACTTAATTTATAAAGAAGTCTACACAATTGAAGAATGTAGAATAATAGTTATTTTGCTCAACGTGTGCCTGTCATCTTTCCTATGGATGGCACCACATAAATACACCATGGAATTGTGGACAAAATCTTATCCAACGATAACAAAATAGTCTTTAGTATTGGGTCTAAATCCCATCAAATGGTGGTCTCTGTGGCTTAAAGGCAGAATGAATACTGGCCCTTTGACATGAAGAGGATTGAAATCCACTGCAGTGGTGAATCCCTGCTCAGACAGAAAAGCTGATCACGTGTGTATTATTCTCATTCCTCCTGTCAGAGTCCCGTAATGACTGAGCCATCCAACACACTCCTCCCGTCCCGTCCCAGCAGACTCTGTTCTGATTACGTGTCAGGGTGTGCTCCAAAACTATGAAACTATGCCGATAACATCCGCCTTCCACAGATGTGTGTGCGAGTGCGTGTGTGTGCGTGTGCACTTGTGCGTGTGTGTGTCCACTGCACTGGATCTGTGCTGAATTAGTGTTGTTATGTTATCACTGACTGAGACATACACACACACACACGCACACGCACACACGTGGCATAGCACAAATAAGACTATAATTAAACATTGTTTGTTCAACCATTACAAAACGCAAAACACAGGATGTTTGTCAAATTATTTTTGAAGTTACCCATTAGTACTAAACACTGCAATGCAAATGTGTTTGTTCAAACATAATTACACACACACTTGTTTGGCCGTCTATTTCGCCCTTGTAAATAGACTGCACCAGTGTGCAGCACAGCTACTAACTTCCCATAGCCTGAAGGGATGAAACACTCCGATATGCATATTGATCCTTTCTTGACCAGTGGTCAACCAAAGTGCTGTACAAGGTCAGATAAGGCCTTGCATTAGATTGCCAAAGCTTTGGTTTGATTTGTTTTTTATCCTGGTCTTTTTTTTGTGGCACCAGGACAATAACAGATGACTTAAAGCAGAAGGGATACAGTCCCATGGAAAGAGAGGTTAAATATGTCTTTACGCCCGCCGGCCAACTGCTCTGCACACGTTACGTCGTGATGATCCCTCATCCTGGACCTCCATCTGGTCCCGTGATGATCCCTCATCCTGGACCTCCATCTGGTCCCGCTGCTCCTCTAAAGGTCGCTGGACAGGTGGTGGGGGGGGGGGGGGGGGAGGGTCTACACTATTTACATCAAGCCACGGACCACCATTAATCTGATGAGATTTAGCCTCTCAGACCCAGAAGTTAGAGAATAATGTAGTTGTTCGATTTTGTCCACAATTCCATGCATTATTGATGTGGTACCACCATAGGAGACAACAGGCACACACACGGTCAAAATTCTTACATTCTCCAATTGTGTAGACTTCTTGCAAATTAAGAAATACAAACAATAATACATGCAACTCTTGACTTGAGACTGAGAGCGTAAAATGAAACCAAATGGACCACATTATACCACATCATTATCATGGATTCCAGCTCCCTGTTGTAGGGTGGACGGTTGTACAGCAGAAATTCCCAAACTAATTTCTCTCTCTCTCTCACTCTAAGGGCAAGTTCACTACCATGCAACCATATAACAACAGGCTGTCAGTGGGACATTGATATACACAGTGTGAGTGTGAGTGTGTGTGTGTGTGTGTGTGTGTGTGTGTGTGTGTGTGTGTGTGTGTGTGTGTGTGTGTGTGTGTGTGTACGTACGTGCGTGCAGACAGTGATCTTATGAAGCATGCAAGTTGCAGCGTTTTGTTTTTGTATTTTGGAGCGCTGCGCTGCGTTCAGGAGCCTCGCCGTCTGAAACGAGCACCCTGAACTCCTGAACCACACAACCTGGATTAACGGCTGACCTGAGAGCAGCGATCTGCAGGGAAACTATAATTAGGATTGATTAAAGAACAGTCCTGAGGTCTGTTTGTGCATGCTAAGTGTTCCGCGTGGAGAGGCTTGGAGACCGAGGCAGACGCTAAATGGATTATGGAATGTGTACTTTAATCATACAAAAACGGCATGTAGGAAAAAAAGCCTTACTGTACACGGATATTTGCTAGCAATTAGATAAGCGTGTGTGTGTGTGTGTGTGTGTGTGTGTGTGTGTGTGTGTGTGTGTGTGTGCGTGTGTGTGTGTGCGTGCGTGCATGCTGGTGTCTTGCAACAGAATGAACTGTGAGAGGGGGGGAAAGCGTGTGAGGATTCCTTAAGAACCCAACCAGTTGTTACTGCAATCATCCTACGGTATAATTAGCTGAGACTGAGGCAGCGTGGAGCCTATAAATACCAGAGACTAAACAGGCATAAACAAAGGCACCGCCATGGCCAAAAAACATCTCGCACATTATGGACCCATACAATCCTTTCCCCCAAAAACTCTTACAACAACATCAGCAACAACATACAAGGATGTTGGGCAGCACCAGGGGGCCAAACTTTAGCCTTATCCTCCAGGTATTGCCAATGCAATAGGGGGTATGAGCGTGACATCATCATCAAACCCGGAAGTTATGCAGGAACGCCTTACTGAGTGGCAAAAAACGACTTTCTGGCCTTGACAGCCCCATACATCCAAACAGAAAAGTCTTATCTGATTGTATTAAACAGTGTTAAACAACGTTAAACTCACTTTACCACTCACTTTGCCATACCCTCTATTGGTGGTGTAATAAATAATCGATTCAGCAATGCATCGCGATTTGGAATATTCAGCAATGCAATGCAATCGTAATATCATTCACCCGAAGTCGAGATCCTCTGTGCTTTAGTTATAGGCAGTGAGTAAAGCTTGCTTAGGACATATTTAATGAGATAAATGCATTTTTTTCCACCTGTTTTCATGGAGGCAGACTCTCTCACTTCCGGTTCATTTCCGGTTTTATCGATCGCCTCGCAAACCCAGAACTACCGGTATTCATATATGGAGGTGAAGAGAAAAGGTGAATAGAAAATTTAAAACCCTTAAATGACTAAATATTTCATCAATGGCAGTGAATGTGTTTAACCCATTTATACGAGCTTGTAAAATGTAGGTCTGCTATTTTTGAAAAATCGATGTAGAAGACATTTTTAGAATCTGATCTCAGGTCAGAATGGGTTCAAAATGTATATATACGGTAGTTTGTGTCTACTGTCCCCATCACTGCTGTAGTCTCCGTTTCTTCATATTATCCCTACTTTTTCCAGCCCAGTCTGACTTCCTGTTGCTCCCGTCTCCGTGTCCTCCTCCTCCCTAAATCCCCTGGTTTTGGTTTGTACGTGCGGCGTGTTAAACACCGATGTAGTAAAACCACCCCTATAGTTCTGAGGCCCTCGGGGGGGGAAAGGAAAGGCTACTGGGAAACAGCAGGCCTGGAAGGAAAGGAAAGGAAAGGAAGGAAGGGGGAAACTAGGTCACAAACGTGGAGGAGAGAGGAACCGCTTTCCCCACAGCCGAGCCGAGCGAGGAGGCCCGGCGGGAAATGCCGCGCCATGTTTCAGAAGTAATGCTTGTTTATCCCATTTTGACCCCAGATAAGATTCTAAAGATGTCTTCTACATCCTGACAGTTTTCTGAAAAAGCTAAGTTTCTATGTTTCTATGTCAGTCGTTCTTCGATTTAAAAAAAAATAGCAGACCTACAAGCTCGTAGATCTGCTGTTTTTCAATAGCTAAAGCATGACATAATGCTTAACACCAAAAGGGGTTCCCGCCCAAAACGGGTTATTTGAAATTGTAGCTGGAGCGGTAATGTATCTCTCCTGGCGACAAACACACGAGAAAGATAAAAGGCATTGTGGAAGCCGAGGGATATAAAGTAAATAATAGCATATAGGTTCTTTTTTAGTGGAACCCTGCAGGGTGGAATGAGGCCGGGTAATAATAATAATATTATTATCCCATATTATGGGGAGTTGGATTTCAGTACACGCCAGCGGTCGGCAGAGGGCGCTGTCCATTAAGTCTGTTGCTTTGCCAGGACCTTAATGTATACACACTGTGTACACACACAGGCACAAGCTACTGTCTGTCTGTCTGTCTGTTTCTTTTTCTCACTGTTGTCTAGAGATGCTCCGATATACCATTTATTTAGTTTAGTAGTTTCGTACGAGTACTGTATACAATTTACAATGTAGGCATTTAGCAGACGATCTTAGTCATACTGTACTTAATTTTGAGTACGTACGCAATAGGCTACTCATATTTGAGCAGTACGTTCACAATGATCGATTGAATGTTTGGGTATCGGGTCAGAGTATCGGGACTTTTACCGATATACCGAGTATGAGTGATGTAACTCTACTTTTGTCCTCTCACACACACACACACACACACACACACACACACACACACTCAGCATTGCTATCATGTCCTCCTGCTCCCTGGCTCCAGTCATCACTGTCTCCTCTCGCACTCATTAGGCTGTGGGAAGAGTAGGGCCTGTCATCCTCTCTCTCTCTCTCTCTCTCTCTCCACACACACACACACACACACACCCGCGCGCATGCACGCGCACACGCACAGAGCACGAGCTGTCAAGCTACCATCCAGTCATCCCTAAAGCCAATGATCTGGAGATGCGTCTCAGGCCTCAGTGATGGACGACCACTCCCCTGAGACACAGAGAGAGAGAGAGAGGGGGGGGGGGAGGGGGAGAGAGAGAGGGAGGGTGAGAGAGGGGGAGGGAGGGAGCGAGAGATAAAAACAGAGACAAGAGAGGAACGGAGCTAGAAGAGAGAAAGAGAGGTAGAGAGACAGAGAGAGACTGTGATACAAAGAGAGAGAAATACAGAGAGAGAAAGAGAGAGAGACGGAGAGAGAGAGACAGTGAGACAAAGAGAAACACAGAGAGAAAATGAGGCAGAGAACTGACAGCGAGAGAGACAAACACAGAGAGAGAGAGAGGGGGGGGGTCTGTCATGAGAAGGCAGCTTTGACAGCTAGCCGACTAGAAGGAGACATTTGGGGGCTGAGCCTCCACTCCACTCTGCCAGACTGACACAGTCATGGTGTCAACAGGTATAAACCGTCATGGTGTCCACTGTCCAGGATCCCTGACTTGTCAACAGGTCATTATTATAAGGCACAATAAAAGTGACGGGAGAAAAAGCAAGAGAACATGAAACTAGCCTTTCACCTTCCAGAGGTTGTGTAACTAACTAGCTGTCACTGGTATAGGCATGCCGACTGTCCACAGCCCTCCGGTGAGAGAGTGAGTATAGACAGAAATGGTGGCTATCTTCTTATAATGAGCATTAGTGAAGACGATAGGATGAAATTGGCCGAAGTGGTCCTTTACGTTTTGCTTAGTTACTTGTGAGAGTGAAACAATGCAGTACGAGTCATTTCTGGATCTTAGACTGCCATCTAATGGATACATGGATCACTAAAGCTGTGCAGATTTACAGACATTCTCCTATATTCCCCTGACAAATTCATAATCACAATATTTTTTTATTGTTTTATAAACAAAACAAAAGCACAAAACTCCTCCTCGTTTTGGCATCTGCCACTTGAATTTAGGTGACATGATTGATTGACATCAACAAGGGCCTGTCAGCTACCTTTACGGCTTTTTAAAGAAGGCACCCCCCCCCTCCCCACTGCAATGATTTGATTTGTCTACTTTAAATGTATTGATCAAAACTGCTCATGGGGTTCTGACCTGACGAAGAGCCTAGAGGGTCAATAGACGTACTGGAGCATAAACATTGTGAGTGAGTAGCTTCTGTTCTCGTCATTCGACAGCAGATATGTGATATGAGCATATTCTATCAACGGTCAACAAGATCACAGTGATTATTATAAGTTGGCATACACTTTGGAAATCCACCGTTAGTCCAAAACAAAGCTCTAATGAGGTGGTGTCTAATTGCCTAGCAGAGCTGCCAATCAAGATATATTTGGCCATCTCAGTACCTTTATTTTGCCATACCCCCTCCTCACATGCAAGGCACCAACCTGCACATCGGGAGCAATTAGGGGTCCAGAGTTGGTACTCGGAACCTTGCGGTTCCCATCCAGTCACGCTACCCCTGAGCCACTGTTCCCATCCAGTCACGCTACCCCTGAGCCACTGTTCCCATCCAGTCACTCTACCCCTGAGCCACTGTTCCCATCCAGTCACGCTACCCCTGAGCCACTGTTCCCATCCAGTCACACTACCCCTGAGCCACTGTTCCCATCCAGTCACTCTACCCCTGAGCCACTGTTCCCATCCAGTCACTCTACCCCTGAGCCACTGTTCCCATCCAGTCACTCTACCCCTGAGCCACTGTTCCCATCCAGTCACGCTACCCCTGAGCCACTGTTCCCATCCAGTCACTCTACCCCTGAGCCACTGTTCCCATCCAGTCACGCTACCCCTGAGCCACTGCATTTATTTATTTAAACTTCGTACATTTTGATAATTCTTACAAAACATACATTACCCACTGCATCCCTATATACTTTATATTTTGGCCATTTGAAAATATAAATATAAAATAGTAATCTACAAGCTCACAATGCGTCGCGATGAGCTTGTAGATCTGCTATTTTCAATAGATGTTTTATACATTCGTGTGAAATGGGGCCAGTCTCACTTTCTACTTTTGGCACTTTTTTGTAAATATTTGATACCAATACTTTTGTACATTTACTCAAGTAAAATTTGAATACCAGACTTTTACTTGTAACAGAGTATTGGAACATTGCAGTATTGATACTTTTACTGAAGTAGAAAATGTGAGTACTTCTTTCCAACCCCTGTTTCAGCCTGGTCTGGTCTGTTAACCACAGGTGACTTCAGTTTAATGCATTCCACATGTGGCCTGGCTGGACATGTAGTCAGCTGACCTCACCACCTGACCCAACTCACAAATAAATGTGCACACACGCACGCACTCTCACGCACACACGCACTTGTGCCTCACAAGTCACAAACATCACATTATTCCTCAGTTCCTCAGTCAATAAGCATCATTCCCAGGTCTAATAAACAACAGACGCATGCACGCACACACGCAGACACACACACACACACACACTTTTACAACACAGCAACAAAAAAAAGCAAAACTAAAAAAGGAAAAGAAAAACCGAAGTGCTTTATAGAACACAAGTCTTTGACAAACCTGCTGTCATTCTGTAAAACTGTCACATAACACCCTCAAATACAGATATTTGATGAGAGGTCATGCTCCGTTATTTCCACCCTAGAGTGAATTATAGAAACCTCTGGAGGTTTTTCCGCCCGCAGCATGTCTGGTCTGGCAGCGCAGTCTGACACACAGACATATTTCATGTGCTCCTTTTCTGGATTGAACTTGAACTCACAACCGTGGAATGGAAGCCAAGGAGGTATTCTGAGAGTGTTGGTTGGAGCTGGCTGAGCATCACACGCAGACTATATTGGCCTACAACTCAGAGAGAGAGAGAGAGAGAGAGAGGGCGGAGGTAGGGAGGGAGGGATGGAGGGAGGGATAGAAACTGAGAGGGAAGTCTGCATCTGTGAAGTGCTTGGAATCATGCTGCCACGTCAACACTTGTCTGATAGGCCGCCAGCATTGAGGTGAAAGGGAAAAAAACAAACTCTATTCTCTTCACTCTGCTCCTCCGGTCCAGTGGGGTTCCAAAACAGTGTGCTGACTCTGCCGTGGCACGGTAGCCTGCGCTGCGTGCCGTGAGGCAAGTGTGCTTTAAGACGTTATGACAACCAAATGCTCCTTTAAAATGCATTATATGAGTACTTAGTTAGTTCGCCTATTTTGGACACATAGGCGACATTTAAACATTTTTGAATGTTGTCGCTTTGTATTTCAGCATTGTTTTAATTTTATTTGTGAAAGTATAACACATTTTATCTATTTGGGCATTAGTAAACCATACAAAACTCTGTTTTGTTCATGAGTGAAGTCAGGGGAGTATCAGGAGATCAGCCAGAGATTTGGAGCAGCACGGGGGGATTACAGAGAGGCAAAGCTCTCGGTCTGCAGAGCAATCTTCGTTCCTACTCTCACCTGTGGTCATTGGTCATGACCGAAAGACTAGGGTCGCGGATACAAGCAGCCAAAATGAGTTTTCATAGCGTAATACGACATAAATGTAAGGTGCTATATAGTACCAATGTTATTTAGGGGTTGGATGGAAAGATGTTACAGTATTTACAAGGCTGAGACAAAATATTTTGTGATCCTGTAGATCCACAACTGATGGCTGTTGTGTCAAAGCCCAAAAGCTCTAGCTTGAACTTAAAAGGAAAATAGCCAACTCACACATACAGTGTGATCAATTTAATTGACCAAGAGCCACTGTAAATGCTAAATGGTGCATTTATATAGCGCCTTTATCCAAGGCGCTTTAAAGAGATTGGGCATTACAATCACCCATTCACACACACCCATTCACACACAGATGGAAAAGGAAACCATGCAAGGCACTAACTTGCTCATCGGGAGCAATCAGGGGTTTCAGAGTCTTGCTCAAGGACACTTCAACACTAACTCATGAGGAGCACAGGATCGAACCAGTCGACCCTGAGCCACTGCTGCCACTGTTCCCTGATACACCTCACGACCTTCAATGGCAGACACAACACAACACACAAATAGAACTGCACTCTGTCGAGTGACTACTTGCTTGTTGCACACAAGTAGGCCTAGTGCGCAAGCAGAGCGCGCAAGTACTGTCGACTGCTACAAACTGTCAAATCTCAGCTTCTCTGTGAAAGAACGTTTGAAATATTGAATTATTAGGTTTAGCTATTTGCTACGTACCTAGTTTTTGGAGGTAAAAAAGTAGTATTGTGAAGTATCATGGTAAAAGTTTCGATCTATAAAAGAAATACAGTTCTATCGATTTAGAAGTGTCCTGGATCCCTTTTTTGTTTCTCAAAGAAAAATAAATCATCGATATCTGATGAAAAGATATGTTGTAATTAATACAGATGAGTGACGGCTTTCGATGGTGACGTATATGTCGATCAGTCGGGTGGATTAAAGGAAATGCCTATATGTATATGTAATTTGTAAGTTGGTTAGCGGTATACTTTGGTTACTTTGCGTATGCCCCGTTTGATGCGTACTGTATGTATTGTAGCAGCATAATGACGTCAGGGTATAACTGGTATAACTAGCTCTCAATGATGATGTGATAAAGATGTGGATTAAAGGACCCAATGCCAGGGTTTTCGATGGTGACGTTATGACGATATGTTTTAGTGCCGGGAGGATTAAAGGTAATGCCCCTATGCCTATGTATACATGTATGTATTTCTGACACCACTGCCATATCAAGCAAAAGTAGTCAAAAAATAACTACTATTACTATTACTAAAGTAATAACTGTAGATTCACATCAGCATTCAATTCCAGAGACAGAAACACTCACTGAACATTTTGGCCGCAATGGGTCCCAAAATGACAGCAATAGTACTACTACAACAGCTTGCTTCATCCGATTCCTCCGGGCAGCTCAATCAGTAGAGCTCTCGCCTTTGGACCACAAGGTCATGGCTTCGATTGCGCGCACGGCCAACTCAGCATATGAGCAGCACAGCTTTGGTGCAGGAAGTCGTGCAGGAAGTACTGGGAGCTGCTGGTAGGTAGGTGGTGGCGCTCAGGAGGACAGACTCTCGCCAGCTGATACCGACAATAAGCCACTCCCCCGACCTACTTATTATTGATTGAATCACACACTTCACAAGCAGCAGCAGCACCGGCTAAAACAAACAAAAAAAAGAGTCCTACCTTGGGCTGACTTCTACTTGACGTCATCAGTTGTGTGATCTTCATCAGCAAGTAGGTCTTCTCCTTGGATGCCTTCTCCCTCCCGGGGTCCCAGATGTAGCCGAGACAACGTCTGGGTCTTCTCCTTGGACGCCTTCTCCCGGGTCCCAGATGTAGGTCTTCTCCTTGGACGCCTTCTCCCGGGTCCCAGATGTAGGTCTTCTCCTTGGACGCCTTCTCCCGGGTCCCAGATGTAGGTCTTCTCCTTGGACGCCTTCTCCCGGGGTCCCATATGTAGGTCTTCTCCTTGGACGCCTTCTCCCGGGGTCCCAGATGTAGGTCTTCTCCTTGGACGCCTTCTCCCGGGGTCCCAGATGTAGGTCTTCTCCTTGGACGCCTTCTCCCGGGTTGCAGATGTAGGTCTTCTCCTTGGACGCCTTCTCTCGGGGTCCCAGACCTTCTCCCGGGGTCCCAGACCTTCTCCCGCGGTCCCAGACCTTCTCCCGCGGTCCCAGATGTAGCCGAGACAACGTCTGGGTCCATTGAGTGTCAGAAACAAAGAAAACAAAGAAAGAAAAGTGACCAAAAGACACATGTATAATGTACCCTTATGACCAATAGCCACAACACAACATACACAGCCTAGTACGTACTGTCACAACAAGTCAACAACTCAATAGTAGTGACAACATACACAGCCTAGTATATGTAATACATATATGCTGTGTATACTGTAACAATATACACACTACACGGTATATTCCAGATCCAGCAGTCACTGAACATGATTCATTGCCACACAGTCAATGGGGTGTAGTTTATTTTGGATAGACTAGTCACTATTCAAACACAGACAAATAATAAATACTATATAATATAGTACACGTGTTTCTCTTCCCTACACATATTGATTTATTTATGGACAGGAGGAGCCAGGATTCAAACCTCCAACCCAAGGATCATTGGACGACCTGCTCTACCTCATCCTGAGCCCCAAATTAGGAATGTATTTTTTTCCTGCGCCACCACCTGCCTTGTTATGCATTCATATCCATGTAAACACCATTATTTTTGGGTTAGGGTTTCTTCTTTCAATATACTGTAGCTCAGTTTCAAAAAATATATATTTTTTAATCCACTCATTTCATTTCCTATAATGAAGACAATTGATAAGGACGTTATCTCCCTCTGAGCAATAGTTGGCTATTAGAAGTCTGTCTAAAAAAGGGTTTAACTGGTCTAAAATTTTTAGTTTTTTTAGCGTTCTAATTTAAGCTTAGCTTAGACATTGATTTCAGTTTTTAAACGTCTATAGCATATAGACATTGAAATGACTGAAATTATTATATCCTATGTTTATAATCTAAGCCTAGGCATCTTAAAAACTTTCATTATATGTTAATATTATTAAATGTTACAGGTCAAAATGTACCCATACACAGTAAAGAAGGTAAAGCAATTTATATTTCATGAACCCAAACTTGTAGTTTTGCCCGCTCAAATCATGGTACCTCGTCAGTTAATACCCCCATAGCTTATTCCGTGAACCGACATCAGTGTAGTAGGCTTTTCATAAATTATATTTGTACCGTACGTTTATAGTTAGATATTCGAAGTCCAGCCTCTCCCACCCCACACTGACCAGTGGGTGATGTGAGACAGAGTGAGTGACCAAGACTTATTTCATGAAATGCATGTAGCTGCAGAACAGTGTCGGCTGCGAACAACAACAAAAAACAAATCTACAAGCACATTGCACACCGTTTGAATTAGGCTTTAGTATGCTGCTACCCATGGCCCTTTCAGATAATTCCAGAAAAAAACCGTTTGCCGGTCAGCCTAACTAACACCAAATTATGTCACTTCAATAAGACAAGATATTATTCCAGAGAATTTGATTTTAACAGTATTTACCACATGATGGCAGCGCGTGCTCAGCTCAAGTGTGCTCAGTGCCTCGCCCTGGTTGACGTTAGCATTAGCATCTGTGCTAGTCCCAGCAGCATCACCTGTCTCGTTGGTCTGCGTCTTCATGTGGTGGTTTAAGAAAGAAGTTTGAAATCAATGGAACCTTTTTCAGTATTTTAGCCGTCTTCGCATCCTTTTTTGCTTTCCTCTTGGAAGAACCGCTCGCCAGCATATTGTCTAAATTTGTCTATGTCTCAAATCTCACAAAACAAACATAAGCCAAATTGAAAAACGCCCGCCTCAATGCAGTCACAAATCTGATTGGACAAAACACAGCCGGATGCAGGGGTCACATGAGGTAGCGGTAGCAGGCAGTTATATCAAAATAAAATGTGGTTAAAGTTAACCGTCCACAATTTATTTATAATATAAATTATCACCACATCACCTTAGTATGTCAAGTTTAACAGATTTATTTTGAGCTTCTACTGCATTAATGATAACAAATCATTTTAATTTAATTTCACTAAGGCCCAAGGCCAATAAGGGTAACAAAATACAAATACAAAATATGTAATTTTCTCAACAATTATGACAACATTTATTTAAAGTAATAAGTGATGATAGCCTATAAAGTTTTTGGTGCTGCACAAAAAAATCACAATATTTAATTATTCATAATATATTTGAGCATTTTGAAGCAACAACATATTAATATTTGAAAATCTGCCTGAAACAAGTAATCAACATAATAATCCATTATATTTCTAGTCCTTAGCTTCAGGAAGGAGCTAGCTTGAACTGTGCTATTATTGTTAGGTTAGGTGGCTCTATTCAGAAATATATATATGGCCCAATGGCTAATTTGTCCGTGCTCAGGTGTGCCGAGTGTGCTGTGTCATACTGAAACAGCTGTGAACGGTTCACTGCTGACAGTGCTGTTAGATGGTCATATGGTGCCACCGTGAGGATAAAAATTGACATTGCACCTGATGCAGAGGTTCCAGTGTCACACCAGCCATTCGATTTGAAAGTATCGTAGGGAGCCTTTTACTTTTACATCAGCTATTCAAATTCAAGTATTTCATCTGGTACAAGCATAGCAAGGCAATCCTGGTAGATTTGCTCTCAGGAAAGTTTGCAAATAGCCAATGAGTTTCGATCATAATGGTTTCGATTGAATGAAATAGAAATAACAGTATGGCAGTAGGCCTACAGGAATAAAAAGCTCTGCTAAAAGGACACATTGTGTCCATTACTCCATTGTACTCAATTCATCAGTTCCCTGGTGGAGTATTCTTTGTTGGCAACACAGACAAATAGATCCATATAGCAGGGGTCGTATGGGGAAACCGTGAGGTTGCCAGTTTGATCCCGGGCTCCCCCAGAGTTAGTGTCAAAGTGTCCTTGAGCAAGACTCTGTCTGAACCCCTAATTACTCCCGATGTGCAGGTTTCCCCTGCCATCAATGTATGAATGGGTGAATGTAGTGCCCAATCTATGCAAAGCACTTTGGATAAAAAGTGCTATATAAATGCAACATTTACCATTCATGATAAATTATCAAATGGAAATGTAAGACTTAGACAAGGAAGCAGAGGAGACAGAAGGAGAATAGATGGATACATTTATTTTCACTATCCATTGCAAAGAAGGAGGTGACACAGCTTGAAACAGATAATATAGAATTTATTTTCAACCAGAAGTAGGAAAATACATAGGTAGGTGTAAAGGAAACAAGCAGAACTTGTAGTCAACAGAAACAAAAATAATAAAACCAGGTCCAAAGAGCAGAGTGGACGGCTAAAGAATACAACAGAAAGAGCATTGTTTACCATTCAGATTATTTTTGATTTGAAAACAGCTGCCTTGATTTCTCAATCTGGGTTAATCGACATTCTACGACATTGTGCAAGTGTGTTTTTTTTTTCTTGTTTTATTATATAGAGATATATTCCTATTTTTGCTGGTATTTCATGAATGGTAAACAATAGTTGGTCCAGTGCATTAACACAGTGACACAGATCAATATTATATGTACTCAGCTGACTACAGAGACAATCCTGATCATTGAACAACTACCACTAGTTCGGCAGGGAGGAGAATGAGTAAATATACAAGATGGATGGAAAAAAGAGAGCAGATGAGGTTGGGAAGAGAAATGGAATGTGGGAACAAAGATGAAAAGGTTAAATAAAGGAAACTCAAGTCAAAATGGGTGAATTGCTGAATTAGCTACCGTGTACTGAGAGAAATATGAGAAGAAAAAGAGAAAAAAAAAAAAGACAACCACCTTTGAATTCGGTTTTGGGTATTATTGCCAAGTTTCTGGGAAAGACTGAGTCTGAAATGTGTTTTTAAGAGTTGAGGGGAAACCCAAGAGTTAATGTGGATTAAGAAGGAAGAATGTAATTCAAGGAAAAGGCAGCGGTACCTTGCTTTCCTTACAGCCCTACATTTCATGGAGACTATGAGCCGACAGTGTGGATGAGGGGGATTGCACTACATGTAAATGGAGAAACAAAACTACAAGCAGCTTTGGTGTGCACCGATACGAAAAGGTTGCAGCCTGGGAAAGAAAAACAAAAAAAACAAATCACCCCTAATTATGCCTAAAAAACTAATAGACCAATGCAATAGTGACAATACAAAACCTACATGTGATCACTCATTGAAGCTTGTTGGGTGACAATTATCCTGTTCTGTGATTTGCTCATTTTTCTTTCAACCATAAAAAGCCACATTTTGAGGGTTCACAAAGTTGGCGTGTGGATTCAATTTCAGTGACCACCATAGCAGCTAGCTAGTGTTACAGATTCACTGTGATGCACAACAACACAGAGTGAGATGTGCTGCATACAGGAGCAGCCTAGCAAGCAGCGGCACAGATTTAGCGTAGTTTTGACACAACAGAATTTTAAACTTCCATCCTGAACTGCAGCTCTGCCGTCTCGATTCCCAACACTCTTCTAGCAAACATGCAACTTCCCAAGTAAAGCTGAAAGTTTTGAATGTCCCTGGCGTGCAAGTTTGACCCAAACCCCCCCTCCCCATCCCACCCACCCACCCATAGAATTTACACTCGAGTTATATTCCACCAATACATAATCTAGACTTCATCCTAAGCGACCTCGTCGAAAACATTCAATTTCTCAAGACACAATGTCTCTCCGTCACTTCTTCTACCGAGGATTTGGTACTTTGAAATGGGAGAAAATATGGGGGGAAAAAATAAAAACGAGTCAAAAGTAAAAACAATGTAGCAATCATAACACCATCATAGAACTCATGATTTTTACACAACAACACAATTCAATATTTTGTAGAAAGGAAACATGAGATACATCTTTTATTCACACTTTACAAAAAAAGCTAGTCTTTAAATCTACAATACTAATGCAGTTGAGGAAAAGCTGGACACATTGGTTTCCATTGAAAACTAAATAAAATGGGGCTCAACGGGGCAAATTCAGGGCAAAATTTTGTGTTTATATTTACTCGTATCCCTCTCACTTTGAACAAAAAAATAAAAATTTCAAAACATTTACATTAGAAATTGATGAAGTTTAGTCACCAATATACCATCATTGTATGGGAAAGGGAGTTTGTGAGGGCATGGGGTGGGGGGGGGGCACTACTGTAAGTGCCAATTATTCCACTTTGTTTTGTAAAAGAAAATTGACAATATAGGTTGTATTAACAGAGTCTCACCTTCGTGTGTTGGTCTGAGTGTAAACACAAAAAAAATGGATTAATAGCAATGTGTTTCATCTGGCCTATCAGAGCAAGAAACGGGTGAGCCCCAAGATGCCCCTCATCCCTTGTTTATCCAAAAAGCAGAATGCTAAACGGGCCTTCCGCCGGTCCCAATAGGGAGGCAGGAGAAACCACAGATGAATATAGTGGACCGTCCACCGGGTCCAATACCGAGGTAAAGAGACCATAGATGGACCTCTAGCTGCAGTGGGGCCGGGTCGAGAACTATACAGTGGTTCAGCAAAAGGGATTTTATAAAATAAAAAACACACACACGGCTAGAGTAATACAGGTCAACATTGAAGGGGGTGGCCACCCCATGTATAATCCGTAGTACAAGGGCGTCGCTTGGCGAAAAGCGACACCATTGTGCGATGGATTTTAGATTAGGGTTTTAGGGGGTAAAGGATGGGGGGGTGAGGTCACTGATGGGACAGAAGGGAGGGGGGCAGGAAAACAGAAGCTGTGCTAAGATAGATACAAGAAGGGTGCAAAAACATTCCAGTAGGAGCATTATTAAAAATGACGACATCAAAGTCATGTTCTACAGAGAGGTAAAACTAGAACTGTGGATATAGCATACCTGATTACTAGAGCTCAATGAAATAGGAAGAATATACACATCATAACATTGTCACAGCTCATAAAAAAAAGGAAACAAACATTAACAAAATAACCCCAAAAAAAGGACAAAAAAAAAATCTTCACAAATGTCTTGACAGTATTTAAAAATAAAATGAGAAGAGGTTGGTCAGGCGTTCGCTGATTGTAAATAGTGCAAGACAACAACTGCTACAAGTGAGGCACAATGTTCTGTTCTTGTACAACACATGAGATCATAATGGGTTGCTGGGGTTGTTGGTCATTGCATCACACGTCTCTAGTGTGTGTGTGTGTGTGTGTGTGTGTGTGTGTGGTGTCGGGGATGGGGTGGGGTGCAGACATGAGGTCACTCACTGGTGGGGCGTAGAGTCATCCTTGTTATGTAATTTTGTCTGCACTGGTGGCAGCAGTGTGGATCAATGGCTTTGTTAAATGGGCGAGAAGAAGCAACAGGCAAGGGTTTACTCAGTGGCTATTTACAGGTAGAGAGAGAAAACACAAAATACTGATTCATTAATAACAGTTCATCTACTGGGAGTGCAAAAGTAGTGACAGCGAACGCCTAGAACAACCTCTTCTTTACGTCTTTTGTACAAGCTGGTAATATCAATTCATCTCAACATTAAATTGATAAAAATTTAGCCATAGTTTACAATACAATCTTTTTTTTCTTTTTCTTTTTACTTCTTCAAATCTGATCATAATTTACTCTTAGTACAAAAAACGCCAGAAAACAGGTCTTTTGTGGTTCATATACAATCATGTAAAGACTGAATCTAGATTTCTATTCTGTACAAACACTTGTGAAAAAACCCACTGCTTTTGCGTTATGGAATTTATGGCTGGGGAAAGTCACTACTGGCCTCAGAGACAGTGCTACAGATCTGCCTGCAATTAGTTGTTTGTCTGTTTTTCAGTGTTGTGTGGAGTTGGATGGCAACTCCAGACAGCAAGAGGAATGCTGGTTTTACTCCAATCAGCCACTTCTTACTCTCTGGACAAGAACCTTTTACATAATTTGCCTCTTTGCTTTGCCCATCAGCCTAAATCCCTGTGGTACATACATGGTCCTTAAGTTATGAGCACAAAAGTATAAGACTAGCCTAGCTTACAACTATACAAGCAGGGTAAAACAGTCTGCAAATGGGATGGTAGCCAGTCTCAAAATTCTCACAACATCCATTTTCTATAGAAGTCACAATGCTCACATGAAAACAGGCAAAAAAAGTAGTTCTTCGCAGCCGTCAAGTTCTCTAGGCATCTGGGTTTGGTTGCCATTGCACCGGGTGGGGTCAGAGCAGGTTGTAGACTAACTTGTAGCACCGCGGGAGGCTGTGACAACACACAAGGCCTCAGCACCACAGAATGACAGCAGGAAATATCACCCTCTTCCTCAAACTGCACTATGCCCGCTTCTAGGGGAACACACATCAACTACCAGATACAGTCGCTGAACGCCCGAAAGGAACCCTCCTGCGTCACAGAAAGACTGACCAAGCAGGCTAGAGAGGCCCAGAGAAGCGAGGGGGAAAGCAAACCCAAGACGCTGGCAGGTCTGAGACAGACGCATCTGCTGTCTTTGCTGGTTTGAGATTTGTACAGGACAGACAGACCATCATATTTGTTCGCCCATCGCCCTCTGCGATGTTTCCGTTTTTTATCTTTAAGCCACACGCTGCTCTACGTGACAAATATGAGTGAGCTACCATCCTATCCAGTTAAGAGACACATAAGCCGTGTGGATTGGGGGAAGGGGTCAGTTGGAGGAAGGGGTGTCAAAACATCAAAGATAATATATCATTATACGAACCGGATTGACTCGAGCAGATAAAAAAAAATGTCAATGAAAAAAAGGGGAAAAAAGAAAAGAAAAATATAGAACATCTATAACATACGAAATCCCTGTCGGCCAGATCTCACTGTACGTTTATTTTACAGGTTGTGTGTTTTTTTTCTTTTTGTCTTCCTCCTGCAGTGCGGGGGAGGGGAGGAGCTGGTAGGGCGGGGGAGGGGGCAGCGCCCCCAGCCCCCCCGCCCCCTTGTGGTGCGGAGGAGGGGCCTCACTACCTGCGTGCGGGCAGGTGGAGCCCGTTGACCTGGGGGGGCGCGTTGGGCAGGAGCAGCTCCAGCTGGGCGAAGAGGGAGAAGTGGTCGGAGGGGATGTGGGGGTGAGGGCAGCCGCTGACATTGTTTTCTATGAGCCAATTGGTGTCCAGGGGCCCCAGGGTACCCAGCACGTTCAGATGAGGCTTGGAGTAGAAAATGTAGTCGATGACACCCTGTGGGGATAGATGGGGAGGAGAAGGAAAGGGTGAGTGTTGTGAGACTCACGCTGAACGACCAACAGTATGGCTTGGGCAACACACACAACTGATTTACAACTTATAACAAATTGAAGGGCTGTTCTGATTGAACAGATCACTTTTTTGTATTCTGTCCTCTAATCATGTATATTAATCATGTTCTAAATGTTGTGTCATACATAGGTTCTTCTTGCCTCCTCCTATCACTTTCCCTTTTTATTATATTTTGTGTTTTCTTGTATCGTCGAGTGAACGTACACCTTTACGTCCGTTTTCAACATTAAAAAACACAGAAATGTAATGCGTGTCTTATAGCATCATTTAAATGCTTAATTTGTAGTTGTAATGTGCAAATGAAACGTTTTTTCAATACTATTTTGAAGAGATAGTCTTAAATTTGCTAGCTTAGATTTGCCAATAAAAGAGTGGCGCGCAACACGGGATGGTTATATATTTTATAATACATTAGGCTACATAAACGCTGCTGCCGCCTATCAAGGCTTTTTATTTACATTATGGTTTTACATTCACCATCGCCGATGCGCTTTTGTAGGCGAGGAGGGAGGCTTGTTCAGGAACTCCATTATATCATATATGGCTCTGCATTAATGTAATAAACATAATGCGTGAGCCAACGTGAGCCATGATGTCATAAGTTTTGCGGATTCACCATTTTGCCTGTTTACACGGAGAAGGGATAAAACAGCGTTCTCAAAGATTTCCACTCTGGGAGGTGGTTTCACTTTGTTGCGTTTTCACCTCCTGAAAACACCGTTCTCGTCTAATTGAACCACAGCAAATGATACTTTATTTTGCCGTTTTCTATGAACACCATCCTCGTGTAAAGACCACCTAAGACAGAACCAGTACTGATTTACTGAACCAAACCATTCTTTCATCACAGCATTCAACCTCCATCTATTTGAGTATTAAGTATTACATCAATGGGGAACATCAAGTCAATGTCAACAAGCACAAACCCATTGATGCCCGAGGCCGAATCTGGGAACGCCTTTTAGGGCCTGACTTAAGGTTTCTGAAAACCTTCAAATTCTGATTCACTTTTTTTTTTTAATGTTGCAATATACAACAACATACATATCATTCTAGGGGTCCTTGACATTAAATAGTTTAACCACTGACATAGAAACCCAGGTTTTTCAGAAAACAGGATTTAGAAGATATTTTGTAGATTCGGCCTAAGGTCTAAATGGGTTTGCTACTAACAGTATCCATCTCGTTTGAATGGTCTTAGTCTTACCCATAGCATTAATGACAGTGACTTGTAGCTTAGTTTGCCCTTTATTAAACTCAACTCTTGAATAGGACAGAGCTCCAAATATGATTAAGTATAGTATGTCAGCACTTCACAACAACGCACCTTTGTCTGATGGATTGAAGTAAACTGGCCGGGACGTTTGGTTTCACCTTTTCGTTTCAATATTACGTTAAAAACATTGATTTGACATTTGTGCCTCGATTCACAATCTGCCCCGTCCACATAAGCTAAATTTATCATTATATTATGCATGAGGAAAATAATAGTTCCCACTCCTTGTATTTGTTATGGGTTAAGACTTGCTCAGGGACACACATCACTGGCCTGGCATCTAAACCGCGACTACCAGTGCCTCTGGCTTCCCAGGCGGGCTCACCAACCAATCAGCTATGGCCACGCCAAATTAGTGGCAATCATCCAATCATAAGTGGTCCTTTCAACAACAATGACCCAAAGAATACAAAGCAATCCACTACAGAAAAGGCTTTCAAAAAAAGAAAACAGGTTATGGAAGCGCAAAACCACCCCAGATATTGTGGGGGAAATTTAAGTGGGCCGTAGCATACACACACCAACATCACAGTTGAAGGAGCCCTGTACCAAATTGTACAGCATTATATGCAAGACTGACAATGATCATGAGTTGCACACATGAGAAAACAGAAAACCAGTTCTCTCAATCTCATTGCATCTCAGTCATTATCAGCTTTAGAAATGCACCATACAAGCAATACATATCACTCACAGGCCATTCAAGGATTCTACCAAATATGCTACATAAGACACATTTCCACGTAACCGAAATTAATTGGATTAAGTGGAATGAATTGGATTAACTCATATCCTGCCAAGGACCACTTTCTAATTAGTTAAAATTGGCACTTGAGGCTATATTTACAGTATGCTTTAAAAGTAGAGATGTCCCAATACGCTATCGGGAAAAGTATCAGATCGGCCCGTATTTGTCATATCGGTATATATGCCAGTCTAACCACCGATCCGATACAGGAATAAATAAAATGTTGGGGCATGTGGAGTTTGCTTTGGAGTTGCCCAAACTGCAAGTGCACATTTGAGTTAGGAGTCTGCTATAAACACAACACGAGATATAGCTAGATCACCACATTGGTATCGGTATACACATAAATTGAGGTATCGGGATCGGATGCATGAATAATTGAGTCAATGTTATCTAAACACAGCATGCCACCACGCCACTATGACGGGGTCGACAGTGACACTAAGGTCTAGGAGGCACTTTGCCAGAAAAGAAAATCCATCATAAAATTATAGGTAAAATTTGAATGAATGTTCAATTTAACACATAGGAAAACTGTGCTCTTATTTTACATTCCACGGACCAGAAGACACAGCCACGTTGAGGTGTTTAGACAGATATCATGTTGTGCGTTTATAGACGGTTGCGTCCCCTCTCAGGGCAACCTGAAAGCAAACTACACATAGTTTTATTTACCTGCCAGGGACAGGTAGGAAACCCTTGGCCTTAGTGTCAACTCCTGACTATGGTCCTTTTTACAGTATTGAAATGAGGTGATTTCCATTATTGAAGAACTTTATGTGGAGAGTTGTTCACAGCTTTGTTAACCCATTTAGGCCTGAGGCCGATTCTAAAAACGCCTCTAAATCCTGACCTAAGGTTTCTGAAAAACTTCAAATATTTATATAGCAGAATCAAAATGTTTCAATTTTTTAATACTGTACTGTACAGAACCCAAATATGGGTTCCCGATCTGAGTGGGTAAAACACCAAAATGGGAACCCCTTTGTATTTTAAGCATTATGTCATACTTTAGCCATTGAAAAATAGCAGATCTACAAGCTCATAGCGCGGCACCGAGTGCCACACTATGAGCTTATAGGTCTGCCATTTTTGAAAAAACGTGAAAATGTAGTGCAAATCTTTGAATATATATTCTTTCAGAGCAAACGTTTTTTAACTCAAATCTTTGCTTCTGGTGAGGTCCCTGGAACAACATATTTTCAGATGGGTGTCAGCGGTCCAATTACATATAATCTTGAAAATGTTTGAGAACCACCAACATAGAAACATGGGGGGGGGGGTTTTAAACGTGAGGATTTAGAAGACATTTGTAGAATCGTCTTAACCCATTTTGTGCGGGAACCCCTTTTGGTGTAAGCATTATGTTATGCTTTAGCTATTGAAAAATAGCAGATCTACAAGCTCATAGCGTGCCACCGAGTGGCGCGCTACGAGCTTGTAGGTCTGCTATTTTTGAAAGATCGAAGAACGACTGACATATAACCATAGCTTTTTCAGAAAACTGTCAGGATGTAGAAGAAGTTTTTAGAATCTGATCTCAGGTCAAAATGAGTTAATGCCAATGACACCATACCAAGTACAGGTACCTTGAAGTCGGTGTAATAGTAATAGTACAGGTACCTTGAAGTCGAAGGTGTAGTTGGTGTAATAGTACAGGTACCTTGAAGTCGAAGGTGTAGTTGGTGTAATAGTAATAGTACAGGTACCTTGAAGTCGAAGGTGTAGTTGGTGTAAGGCATCGGGCCGTTCTCGTAGGCGCTCTTCAGCTTGAAGCCGTGGGTGATCCTGCTGCCGTTGGACGTGCTGTTCTTGCCGTTGCAGTTGAAGTTGATCAGGCTTTCGTTGTAGCGAAGCTCCTTGAAGTCCTTGTGGGTGCAGTCCACTCCGCCCGTCGCCAAGTATTCCACCACGCCTGGACAGGGAAGAGTTCACCAGACGTTACGCCCATGTCACAATACTCACACCACTGTAGTGGAAGAGTTCACCAGACGTTACGCCCACGTCACAATACTCACACCACCGTAGTGGAAGAGTTCACCAGACGTTACGCCCACGTCACAATACTCACACCACCGTAGTGGAAGAGTTCACCAGACCTTACGCCCACGTCACAATACTCACACCACCGTAGTGGAAGAGTTCACCAGACCTTACGCCCACGTCACAATACTCACACCACCGTAGTGGAAGAGTTCACCAGACGTTACGCCCACATCACAATACTCACACCACCGTAGTGGAAGAGTTCACCAGACGTTACGCCCACATCACAATACTCACACCACCGTAGTGGAAGAGTTCACCAGACGTTACGCCCACGTCACAATACTCACACCACCGTAGTGGAAGAGTTCACCAGACATTACGCCCACATCACAATACTCACACCACCGTAGTGGAAGAGTTCACCAGACGTTACGCCGAGACTTTGCTAACACAAATGCTGTCATAACCCCGGGCACTGTCACAAAGGTGTGTGTGGGGGGGGGACCATTATATATAGACCATTATAGATCTTTAACTCTCGAGCGTAAAATTAAACCAAATAAATAATTATCTTTACTAAGATATTCATCTTCGCTGGTTTCAATTTTAAAGAGTTAAATTATTGTTAATAATCTGCATTTCTTAATTTACACAATTAGAGATTAAGAATAATTATTTTGATTAATATTTGCCCGTTCTCTCTATCGTACAAACAACACAGCATGGAGTTGTGGACAAAATATTATCCAACAACAAAAAGTTGTGGGCCTAATAGACTAAATCTCATCAAATGGTGGTCCGTGGCTCAAATGCTGAATAAATAATGGCCCTCGATATGAAAAGGGTTGAAAACCACTAGTCCAGCTCACTCACCAGAGTCCGGCAGGGAGTTGAGGTCAGCACACAGCACCAGAGGGATGCCGTTGGTCTCCCCAGAGACAGACGAGAGCTTTAGGCTGCGCGTGGCCTTGTCCACGATGTTCTTCACCTCCGACAGGAACATCATGGTCTGGACCAGCTTGACGTCGGAGTACTCTGGGTCCCAGTGCATGTGGGCGTTGGCCACCAGTAGCAGTTGCTTCTCCATGCCATGGAGTGACTTCCCCGCTAGACAGGGAACAATGACAATAAGGCATGAAGCAGAGATGTAGGACACAACAATATGGGGTTGACAGTACACTTAAAAACCCATTTAGGCCCGACGTCAAATAAAATAAAAACGTTCGCTCTGAAAGAATATATATTCAAAGATTTGTGCCGCATTTTTGTAATTTGAGTGGTGCAACCACTCCAAGGAACAGCAATGTCCGTGTTCACCTATGTGACCGGGTGTGATTTTTCTAAAATACCAGACTACAAGTTCACTACACTCGGTGGCGCGCTATGAGCTATTTTTCAATAGCTAAATTATAACATAACACCAAATGGGGTTCCCGCACAAAATGGGTTAAGTTGCTGATGTCAATAGTTGTGTAATTATGTATCTATATGGCAGCATATCGTTTTTTACTCTGTTTTAACTTTGATATTTGAAGTCTGTTATTATGCAACACACTGCTCCAGAATGGAGAGCAGAAAACAGTGTGATCATCATAATCACACATGCCACCAAAGCAAATTTAAACACGCATGCCAAAGAAATTGCCAACAGAAATTGCATAACGCAAATTTTGTTTCATGTTATTGTGCAACTGCGCAATAATCATTTGTTGACAAAGCAGCTGGCCTAAACCTACACAAGCAAGCTAGTGTGCAGGAAAATGTTTGTGTTGCCTGGCAACTAACCTCAGATCCCAGCCTTGCCTTCTCAGAAAGTGAAAGGTGGTAATAAGAGGGCGGGGCCACTGACATTACAGCAATAACGTTACTGGCAACACGCCACCGCCAAGGCTGGGAGCATCAATCCAGACCATTAAAAACCTATGCCATTTGACCTATTGTCGTTTTGTTTACATAGTCGAATATTTTTATGGTCTCTGCCAGGGAGAGTCAGGATTACACACACAGCGCTGCGCAGTCACCTCCTGTGTTGCGTGTGAGCGTTGGGCTGGCGCATGTCTAGAGTATAGATACCATGGAAAAGTCATTGAAAAAAATTCTGAATTTCTATTTACTGAAAAATCTACATTTAACACTATTCTACAGTTGTGATCAAAACGATCACCTGATTTTTCATAGGCTATATTAGCCAATATTGGCTTCCAAAGTTTGCAAGTGGACAGTTATGTACAAAACACTGGCCAAAACAATCTGTCGGGCAAATGCATGTTATTCTACTTGCCCAAAAGTCATGCCCACTTGCCCAAAAAGTAAATCCTCCATTATGAAATGTCATTTACATTAATTTGTTCAACATAACAAGTGTATCCATTCGATAACTTCAAAGTGGTGACAATCACTTTGAAAACCAGAACTGCCGAGTGGTGACAGTCACTTAGAAAACCAGAATGAATGGAAATGCTGGTTGTAAAAAAGGTAGCATTGTTCTTGAATACTAATAGCCAATAATATTTAATGAAGACGGAATGCACTTGACCGACAGGCAACCTGAAAGCAAACTCCACTTGCCCGAAAGTATTATTTACTTGTCACCAGGCCTGGAATTTCATCCTAGGGGCAAGGCCACTTGACCTTTAGTGTGGTCAACTTTTTGAGGGCACAAGGCCAAGTGCCAGGGCATAAAGGCCATCAATAAAAACAATGATTTAAAGTCCCCGGTCATCATTATTTTAGCTTAAAGGTTAAGGATGATTTAAAAAAAAAAAAAAATCAAGGCGAACATTGGTTCAGAACAGTGCTTCTTCAATAAATAATCACAGCTTTAAATAACAAAATATAAGTAGCTACTGTTGTAAAATATTGTAAACATGTCTGTAACATGTATTTGGGTCCCAGTCCAGAGATGAAAATCATAATGAAATGGCCTAGGACCCTGTCACCCTAGGCTAATTCATATACATTTAACTTGGGGGTCCTTGAAATTAAAATGGCTGAGGATAACTGAGGACTCTGGAGATAAGTAAAGTGTAAAAAGCATTTTGTACAATTGTGTGCTTATGAACATTTACCACGTCATGTCCACATTGATACAGAAATGAATGATTATTAAGCGAGCGACGCTTGGTGTACAGTGAGCGTGTTCTGGTGTTTGGCTACTAGCGTTTGGCTAGCGATATTAGCCGTGGCCAGCGTTGGCTGTTTAAACAATTTACTCTGTCAACTAACGTAGCAGACGATAGCGTGGTGAATGGTGGAGTCCTGCAGTCTGTGGTGTTGTTTTGTGAGTTTATATCCATGAAGACGAGTCACGTTGGTCTTAACACTCGGGCTCTGTGTGATTATAATCTTGAAGCACCGCGCCAGCCGGGCCGAGTGTCAGTGAGTGAGAGCTGTGTGCGCTATAGGCAGCGTGTGGGCTAAATGCCCACCGTTTACTGTCAGTGCGTGTATGCGTGCATGGCGCGGAGGAGGGAGGAGTCAAAGTAACGCAAAATAATCATACCACTTGGCAAATGGCAACACAACTACAATACAAGTCAAATTAAAGTTTCACCAGGCCTCAATTGAGAATGGATGGAGCGAGACTGGAGGGCTGCCCACAAAGACTACATAATTTGGCAACAGGCCAGTTGCGGAACTATGTAATGACGGAGCCAAATATTAAAATAAATATCTGTTATTACCGTAAACAAAGAAATGGCACTTGTAGAGTCGTTTACGACCATATAAACGGCTCTGTGTTGATGTGCAGAACAGCAGCACTCCTTGATGTGCCGATATTGCTTACATAGGTGCAGAGTAACTAAAATTGTTGGACACTAGGTTCCTCCTACTTACAGGATAGCTCCATCATCTCCTTGCGGACCTCGAGTAGACACGCCACTCCGATGTTGTCCTTGGTCATCACTCTGTTCAGCATGGCCTCGGAGCCCTCGGAGTTAGCCATAGCCAGCTGGTTGAACTCCACCGTATGCTTCTGCACCACGCTGAACCTGCAAGGAGGCAGTTAGGAACACATCATGAGCAAACGGTTCGGGAACAACTCAGAAGAAACATGCTCACTTTTTTACGAGTTGGGTTTATGCAAGCCCGAGGCTAAGGATTGCCCAGGGCTGCCTTAGTCTCCATGTTCAAACATTTGTGCTGGCCCAGAGTTTAGCACAAGCCCTGGGATGACGAGAATAAGAATTCTACAGTTAACCCATTGAGACCAGATTCTACAAATGTCTTATACATTTTTCAGAAAACTGTCATGATTTAAGTTTCTATATCAGTGATTCTCAAACTATTTAACCCCCTTATGGCCACCCTAATTAACAGTGGATTGTGCCTACCACCTGCACTATTCATATGTTTCATTCGTCATTTTAATGCCAAAAGAAAAATCTGTGACATACACACCATCTCATTTTAACACTGTAATCCTATAGTATTATACCCAGTCCTGATGGTGGCGGTAACTTCACCATTATGCCGATTTGGACCAAATAGAGCGAATCTGGCTACATCACTTCCGGTTCAACACACAACAACATCCGCTAGCCTTCTTCACCCATGCGCCTATGTGACTGAGCACCAGTATGAATATTAGTACCAGTAGGGGAGCTGTTGTGGGGGGTGGGAGTTGAACCACTCAGTTCACACGGGTGTGATTTGTTTAAATAACCAAGTCAAATTATATGTAGGGCAGGTATAAATAAGATTTATCTTCTTCCTGCTCCTTTTCTTTTCAGATATGGAATATGTAAAAAAAAATATATATATGTAAAAATGAATATAATCATGTAAAACCATGACTGAAATGAAAAAAATGAAATGAAATTAAGCTCTAATCAAGCCTCAAAAATCTCATTTTACGCAGCGATGCACATAAAGACCACGTGCGTGCGAGAGCGTGGTCAGCCGGTTTTAGGTCATTACAGCGGCCGCTAGCCAAACAAGCTAAAAGTTGCTACATTTTGCTACATTAAGCCCCCGATTACAGGGAATTAACAAACGATTACGTAAACTGTAATGAGGGATTTTTTATTAATTACGTCAATAGCCACAAGAGGGTTAATGTCAGTTTTCTGAAAAATGTATGTTTCCACGTCAGTGGTTCTCAAACTATTTCATGTCAAGGACCCAACTTTAGCCTCTTGTCAACTTCCTGCTTTGAGAGACAATGACACTGGGAGTAAAGGAAAAAAAACAATTCC
The DNA here is from genome assembly GCF_963924005.1 of Protomyctophum bolini. Classification (NCBI taxonomy): domain Eukaryota; kingdom Metazoa; phylum Chordata; class Actinopteri; order Myctophiformes; family Myctophidae; genus Protomyctophum; species Protomyctophum bolini. The sequence continues at coordinate 35,215,163 of NC_137871.1, forward strand.
ACTGAGCGGCAGTTGACCGAGGGCTCCGCCTAGTTCAGATGTACAAAATAGTATTTTTAATGCACCACCCATGATAATATTTCCACTTGCACACAAAATAATCTGCTGGTTGGACTGCCATGAAACTGAGAATCTGTTGGTTGGACTGCCATGAAACTAGGGATGTGAACGACTCACCATTTGGCAAATCGATAAATCGAGGCCGACGTCAATCAATTAACTTTTTTTTTGGCTGCACAGCAGTTGAGAAGGCATTCCTTAAGGAAAACGACTTCTGCACCCATACGTTTAGAATTTGCATCAAAGCAAAAAAATAGACCATTATGAAGGAGCAGCGCTATGGACTATGCCCCAACTCTCAACTGTCTGCAGCGTTCGTCAATGGGAAGCGCCCACTTTGGAAACAAAAATATGAGTTCCGTAATTAACGGATACGGTACGCACGTTTTTCCGAATGTATTTATTTGACAACTGTCCAGTTCTCAGTCCTCCCAACGAGAGAGCGAACTTGTCTGTGCATGGTCTGTGTGCCTGTGAGCAGTGTTTCCAGATTGTGTGAGAGCAATAAGCCCAAAAGAAGCCGGACTATTGCAAGCTCAGAACGTGTCGCATTGAGACATGTGAGCTTATAGATCTGCTATTTTCAAAATGATCATGGGAAAAAGTGACAAAAATGTGGAATATTCTTTGAAACATTTTAACACTAATCTTGTATGGAAGTTCCTAGTGACAAATACATTAATCTGGGGGTCCTTGACATGAAAATGTGTGAGAATCACTAGTTTAAACGACATTAAGAAACACTGGTTTAAACAACATTAATAACAAGCCCAAACAAACTACACTTTAGGAATAAGCCCAAACAACGGCAACCTGCAATATTTACACGCAAGAAAAAGCCTAAAGTGGCTTATAATATGCAGACATGGCAACACTGCCTGCGAGTGTGACAAAGTGAGCTGTGAACCCGGGGTCTGGGAAGCGCTCAGCTGCAGTCCATTCATGACAAGAGCAGTCGAGCACATGACCAATGGGACAGTGCATTCAGTGTTGCTAAGATACCACCCCACACCCTGGGACGATGGGATCTATACTCAAACCATAACAAGCACTTTGAGCAGCACCGACAGTTAGCAGTAGCACTAGCAGTTTCACACCTCTTCCATTTGGAAAACATTTGATCATTTTATTACATTTGGAAAACATTTGATCATTTTATTACATTTGGAAAACGGCCACCATAAAGTTTTAGATAGGGTTTCCACAACCCTACATGCAACTGAAGATCGACTGGTTGCCATGAAACTTGCAGAGTTGAATCAGACTCCCTGGAATATGACCCCAACATTCGAGTAACTAAGGTGTTGAGTTGAATGTCGTGTTCAGGACAAAAACGTTTAAGTGCATAAACTAATTGACAATAGCGATTTTGTGAATCCATTGCCTTTCCGGCTGGCACCAGACTTAAGCCAAAATGATTACAGGTGCCCATTTATTATTAGGAGGAGATCTTGAATGAACAAGAAGGTGGCCGCACACACCAATAGCCAGAGTACCAAAATTTATTCGGACAGCAGGTTAGACAACTTCCAACGTTTCGGCGGTTAAGCCTTCATCACCATTTATTATTAACCACGCAATTATGTTTAGCCAACATTGACCATTATTCATATTAAGTTATGTTCGGCAACATATGAATAGGGAGAAAAGGTCATATACTTTATAATGTACAAAATATATACTACTTCATAATGTACAAATAAAGCACTTAAGAATCAGTGCACTATGCTTGATGTTTTGACACTATATGATTAATCCTAGCTTGAAAGCAGTTGCATACAAATGCTAGTCCTTTGTGTGTAAGCACACATCTATCATTTCCAATTATAGCAATGCTTCGCGTGTCCCCGTCAAGCAGTTAACAGTAAGCAATCAATAGTTTCCAAATGTTGATAGGGGCCTCCATGGGAGCTTTGTTCTCCATGCAATTGTTATGGTAGCAATAGTCCGTTGCCTCAGGCAAATAGGTGACTATAAACACTGTCTATTATTTTCTATCTATAGTTATGCTCCTAGCAGAATCATATTTTTATTGCCAGGTATGTTTACGCATACAAGGAATTTGTATCGGCTTGCCTGGCACATTGCACTGATAGCAACGGTATAGATAGATGTATAATTTGCTCGAAAAAGATAAGCAAAAAGCTAGAAATTATGATAGGGGGGCAAAGATTATATATATATATATATATATATATATATATAGAGGTCTTGTTCACGAGTGAGGAGAGGACAGAGAAGAGATCAGCCGGTGAATCAGAGCGGCAGGGGTGGTATTGCAGTCGCTGTACCGCACTGTTGACGAAAAGAGAGTTGAGCCAGAAGGCAAAGCTCTCCGTCTACCGAGTGTGGGTCATGACCGAAAGAATAAGGTCACGAATACAAGCGGCCGAAATGAGTTTTCTTCGACGTGTGGCTGGCATCTCCCTTAGAGATAGGGTGAGAAGTTCAGTCACACGAGAGAGACTCGGAGTAGAACCGCTGCTCCTTCGCCTGGAAAGGAGTCAGCTGAGGTGGTTCGGGCATCTGGTTAGGATGCCTCTCGGGCGCCTCCCTGGGGAGGTCCTCGACACACGTCCCACTGGGAGGAGACCCCGGGGCAGACCAAGGCGCAGTTGGAGGAAATACATCGACTCACTGGCCTTGGAACGTCTCGGAATCCCCCAGGAGGAAGTCACTAATGTTGCTCTGGAGAGGGAAGTCTGGAGCTCTCTGGTGGAGCAGTTGCCCCCGCGACCCGACTACAGATAAGCGGTTGAAGATGGAGATTATTTTTATATATATATACACCGGTATATATATATATATATATATATATATATATATATATATATATACACACACACACTCTAGGGGAGGTTAAAGTTTGAATCTTGCCTTGACTCAAACACAAGGTTTCTTTGGAAAACCTTACAGAAGAGATCATTCCCATTACTCAAGCCCACCGCTTGTTTAAAATGCAGCTGCAAGGGTAGTTGAACTGGCAAAGAAAAAAGGAATTTAGGCTCAGATTGAGGCATTTTAACAGAACGTCAATCTCAGGGGCTCATTACTAAATCGCCGGTTACAATATCAACACTTCCGATTAATACGATTGCCAGATTAGCTTTAGGCGATTTTGCTTCCGGGTCATTTTGGAGTGTACAAAATAAATAAAAAAAGAGCCCGCTGTATCGGGCAGCAGATAAATTGCATTGCCGGAGTCAATGGTGGTTCTCAAAAAGCCATGGGACGACCGTCATCCGTGGGGTTCCTTCTCCAGGGAACATGAATGTGCTTAGAAAGTTTCACTGCAATTTGCCATCTTGTGTAAAGAAAGTGCACATGGAAATTTGGAAGAAATGGTGGCTCAAGGGGAAAAAAGCCACAGGGTCATTCAAATCAGTAGAGTTAATCCTGTGGGGAGGGTGCACACAGCAAGTTCAACGGCAATCATTGGGATACCAAGTAATTCATTTCCCAGAGGAGGAGGCCACTCTAAGAGAATTTAATCGACTGAGAGAAGGGACCAGTCCAACGATGTAGAGCCCGTCTACAAACACGAGAAAAGGGGAGGACACTCACACAACCTGTGAGTCACACGAAAAGGCACCAGATGTCGTTCCTCCCGAGAGTATACAAGCTTTACCAGAAGTAATAGAAACTTTATTGTTGCGTTTTGATGGTTGATGATTTGTCGTTTCTTAATAGAGCAGTCCTCTCGTCTTGAATTGTAAGCAACATCATAATTCATATTGTTATGCAATGATGTTTTGTTTTCTAATAAACTTGAATCAGGCCAGTAGTTTTCAAGATGTCGTTTTGGCCTAAAGTCGTGGACAGACAAACCGAGCAGCAGCCGAGCCAAGCTTCCAGCCCCACCACTAACAGGGGAAATGGATCTCAGTGCTTCTGCCAGGCTTGCCTACTTACCCAAGACTGAAAATGCAAATGTACAGCCGGTCCTTTTATAAGTATCAATGTGAAGTAACTTGTTCTGCTTGCTTCTCTGCTTGAAAAGGGCACTTTTGCAAGTTATAGGTCAAGTTCATGTTGTTAGGAGATTGAATTATAGCTACATACTTTTCTGTCTTGTAGAAAACTGCACACCCGTCAACGTGTTTGCGGTCTGACTCCGACATGGTCCTTGCCCGTGACTTTGAGCTGAAGAATCCCTCATAACCCTGCTCCTTTAGCTCAGGCAGGAAGAAGCTGTAGTACTGCTCCGTCTCCACTTCCTGAAATCACAACATTAACCCACCGGATTTCATTTAAAATCAGATTGTTGACATTACCGTAAATGGTGCAATTATATAGCGCTTTTACCCAATCATACACCGATGGCGGAGGAAACCATGCAAGGCACCAACCTCCTCATTAGCAGAAATGAGGGGTTCAGAGTCTTGCTCAAGGACACCAACTCGGGGTAGCCCGGGATCGAACTCGGAACCTTGTGGTTCCCATCCAGCTGCTCTACCGGCCACTCTACCCCTGAGCCTCTCCCGCCCGATACCGTTATTTGACATGTGGATGTGGTGCTTACCTGCAAGCTGATGATGTCTGCGTTGCAGCCCATGATCTCCTGCATGATGGATTTCTTCCGGTACTCCCAGTTCAGAGCCCATGAGGGGCAGTAGCCATATAGCTGTCGTGTGGCATATTTATCACATAGCACATTGTAGCACATCACAGAAAACAACGCTGTAGGGAGACAAGAACAAGTGGTTCGTCTTAGGGCCGATTCATACTCCTATTTTACCGCTGTTTCGGCGCTGTAGTGCCGAAATGATTTCGGCTCGTCAGAAATTTTCAGTAGCACCGAAGAACCGACTTTAGGACGGTACCCGCCCCCCGAACCCCCCCGACGTCAAATTGTAGGCTCTACAGAGCCGAACCGACTTTTATTCGGCTCTAAAATAGGAGTATGAATCGGCCCTTAGAGTTAGTTCGTAGTTTCAAAGTGCACAATGATGGATACTTAGGGCTGACACCATTCGATACTTAGTTATCGGCCCGATTTTCAGCACAAAAAAGGGGGGGCCAGTCCACTCCAGCACTTCCATTCAAAGAAATGTTAATGTAATTATTCTGGGGAAGTACTGTATGTTTCTATGAGTAATATCACTTGATCGTAAAGATAACATTCCAGAGTACAAAATTATTTATAAAGTAAATTCTGCTTGGCCAATTCGATTAGTCAGAATAAAGACAAAAATACATTCTGTATGACATGGACATCGGAAAAAACGCACTGCAGCGGCCGATGCAATAACTGTAGTGAAAACGAAGTATGTTTACCCCTGTAAGCCCCATTTTCAAACATATAGAATGTACAAGCTTACAATTCGTTGTGAGACAGTAGATTTGCCATTGTCCAAAACAAAAAAGTGTGTGTGTGTGTGTGTGTGTGTGTGTGTGTGTGTATATATATATATATATATAGGATCGGTGGTTAGACTGGCATATTCACCAATACGACAAATAAGGGCAGATTCCAATACTTTTACGATACAAAATCAGGACATCTCTAGTGTGTGTGTGTGTCACGTCAGGTTGGCCATTACCTGAGGGTCGTGTTCGGTCAGGTTCCTGGAGTTGGATCCATGACCGAGCAGGCGGCTGCTCTGTAGGTACTAAAGAGGGGGGGGGAGAGCTATCAACATGGGGACATCAAACATGGATAATATACGACTGCATTCATGTCAAATGTAAACAGCATTTTAAACTCTGCGACCAGGAATTCTCGCCTAGAGGCCATAATTTTCTGAGCTTAGAGTGTAGGCTATAATTTTCCGAACAGCAATATAATTAAAGTCACCAGTTATTGAGGGCTAATTAAATCAAGACAAACAAATGATAAGACAACTCAATGATTCACAGTCTCCCTTGCCTATGACTATGTCAATTCGAACAGTGGTTCTCAGCCGTTTTAAGTCCCCCCAAACTGGGGACCCCACCCCCACCAGCTTTTGGAATTTAAGAGTTGAGGCATTACATTTATTTTAATCAGCTCCCCAGATAAATATTGTGAAAACATCCAATCTACAAGCTCACAATGCCTTGAGCAATTTTCACAATTCATTGCCTCTCTCTCTCATATTAGACAATTTCATCAATGTTTGACCCACAGGTTGAGAACCACTGAATTAGAAAACATGCTTAGAAAACATGCTTCATTTCCCATTGACATTCACAGAGGACTCACTGCGCTTAATTGCACCTGCCAGATTGTCCAACAGGTAGTTAAGCAGTCGCCGCGTGCCGTCGGGCTCCTGGTAGAGGCTCAGGATTTCTTGTGCAAGTGGGTTTCCTGAGAAGGAGGAAAGCAACATGAGTTTAATGATCTCCTGCCAAAACAATATAACCAACTAATAATGTAACTGATAAGATGTCAAAGCACTCACCTTTCAACCCCAGTGTTTGTAACTGAAACAGTTTCCCCAATTCGAATGGCAGAACCCGCAACTGGTTGTTATTTAAAAGAAGTTCCCTGTTGAAGAAAAGATGTAGGAATCAAAACGTTTCCCTATGCCTAGAGGAGGACGTAACCGCCTCCTCACCTTTCACAGGCATTATCCAGCAACAAACCTCCATGACAACAATGTCAAAGGATCTATGGCATGAGCTCAGGCCATAAACTCCCTGACATTATGGATATCATGTCACATATCACACTAGACATCTGGGTCAGCTGCATAAAAGCCAAGTCAATTTGCTTTTCCACTGAACAATAAAGCCTTGGCTGATTACTGTGGTGGGATGAATTCATGATATATTTGCAGTCGACTCACCTGAGAGACACCATGTTGCCGAGCTCTGCCGGCAGGCTCCTGATCTTATTGGACGATAGATCCAGGTACACCAGGTTGTGTAGTTTGGCAATGTCGGGTGGGATGCGTGACAGAGAGTTGTCACTGATGTGCAGGGCAGTGAGGTGTGTGAGAGACCACAGGGCTGTGCTGAGACTCCTTACGCGACCTGCCGAGGAACATGGTAGTACGTCGACAACATGCACAGGAGAATGAGGTCCCTGGGTGACAACTATATGCGATTCATGTCTAGAATTATTTTTAGGACAGTAAACTGATTGAGTCCCATCTTTATTAACAAAAATAAAAGCTCGCTAATTTAACCAGTACACGCGTACACACTACACAGCTAGTGCTGCACAATTCTTGCTCAAATGTGAATATTGATTTTCCTCCACAAGAATTGAGATCATGATTATTTTTTCCATGAAGTTTTCTCTTGTCTTTAGTCTGCAGTTGAACATTACTACATTCCAAATGTGGCACCTGGAGCCAACTACTGTGGCTTTAAACAGACATCAAAGTGCTTGTCTTAGACCTCTCAAAGTATCGCTCTTTAGGGAAAACATAAGAGTAACAATAATGAATTGGACAGCCTTCTAGTGCTGCACGATTCTTCACAAAATGAGATTGTATAGGTGTCTGAATCTAGATCTATCTTTTTTTTCGACTAATTATGCAGCACTACAACTATTTGTGTGATTCATGTCTAGAAAAACCTTTAGGACAGTAAACAGATTGCTGTTCATTATGCACTTCCTAATGATGGAAAAGCTTGCCTTTAACAATGAAAATAAAAGCAAACAGGCCTTTTTCTCCCTCATTTAACCAGTGCAAGTGTCTCCTCAGCACATCCCATGGACTCACTCACCGCTGATTTCAAGCTCAGCCCAGTATGACTTCTTCCCGTTGGCTGCTTCCTCACTAGACATAATGGTGTACATCCGCCTGGGGTCTGGCGGGTCATATTTTTCCTTGGGCATTCCTGTAACACTGTGGGAGTTAAGTTACATTGGTTTAGTTTTTTTTTTTTTTAAGATATATTTACACACCAACAATCACACTAACAAGGACATGTGACACATCAAGCATTGTATTTGTTACATCCCATATATCTGTCAGGAAGAAACCACCAAACTCCAAAATGTTGATTTTTCAGGAAATGAAAAATACGGTATAGATTTTTCAGGAAATGAAAAATATACATTTTTCCAGGAAATGAAGAAAACCTTGTATTTTTAAAACAAAGCAATACTGCCTCAAAGTCGGTATTGTGTCCGGAGCGCTTTTTACTAGTACTTTTCATTGGTTCAACACAGATGTAAATGGTATTCAATAGCAGTGATTTAAGGGGAAGAAAATAAATACCCTCAAATATTTTGGTTTCCTCCCGACAGCAACGAATACAGAATTATGGGAATACAATTCTTGGTTTTCAACTCTTTAAACATCATAGCAACAAATGGCAATACCAAAAGCCAAACAGCCCCAGGTTTAAAATGTGAACACAATGCCAGGACCACCTGCATGGTGTCATTGTTGTACACAGGTGAGGAAATCCCAGTGCACGCCTTAATTTCAATCACAACAACCGTCGTTAAGTCACGCAGGCAAATGAGCATTCAAAGCACAACTTTGCGAAAAGTCTACATAACGTCAAGTTCAAACATAAACGTCAACTAGGCATTGGTTTTAATGTAAGTCCAATTAACATTTAACCAGCTTTGTTGCTATGAATGGTGTCCGCTTAGTTACATAAGCGTGTGAAGGATAACTGATATCATAACAATCAACAACCACTACATCAAATATATAAAACAGGGCTGTAAACAAACTGATACCGGGGGGGTGGAGTTTGCCAAGTACAGAAGATATATTTCCAATACATTTTTTTAATAGTTTGCCATCTCGCTCTAGCTACTAGCTAGCTAGTTAGCATAGCCCAGTGATGTGAACATAACATTAGTTTCACACACAGCCACCGAGCAAGGCTAGGCAGCAAACGTCAAAATGACAAAAACGTCAAAAATTACACAAACGCGAGGGGGGTCCGTTGGCTGGCGTTTGTGTCACGAAATGCCACGAATTAAGAGGAAAACACAACGTTTAAAAAACAGTTGTTTATGTAATAGTAGCAACAACACGGACTGACTTGCGCATTAAGAGCTAGGAGGCCAGAGAGCAGCAGCTCGAGCGCATTGACATCACTGTCTGTGTGTGAGTGCGTGTGCGTGAATCAAACCAGTGTATGGCTAACGGCTGTTAGCCACATAGCTAACTAGCCTAGCCTACAGCTAGCATAGAGCTAACAAAAATCATATGTAGTCTATGGGCAGAACTGTTAGCTTAGGCTAACTACCTAGCCACAACAAGCTAACGCGTCTTCCTTGAAACATTTTTCGAAGCTGACCCGACTTTTCATTTACAAATAAAAACAACAAATAACCGTCGCTTCGGGGAAAACAAAACACGTTTTTTTTTAACATCCTAGTTTTAATATCCATCGTTACAACGGAACGGCAGCAAACAACAACAAAAAACGCCAATAATGATAACAATAATAAATAAAATAGTTTAAGATGCCCGTTTTTCTTTTACCTGCAAAAGCATAACCACCAGATCGAGGGGGGGACGACGGACGAGACGAGTGCGTGTTCTGTGTTCTCTTTTGTTTTCTAGCTACTTCAGTCTCGTTTCCGCTGCTGTATCATGGCGACTGGTCTCTCTGCCAATGATAGAGCCTCATTTATACATCTGCGGTACCGCGGTGTCGCCGTGGCCAAGAAGAACAGATCTACAAGCTATTCGACGCCCAGTGTGTCTATGGCGACGGCCGCGGCGCTGCTTGTTTGCCCAGCTTGTAGCTCCGTCCTTTTTTGGCGAGCAGCAACACCCCAGTAACCATTGGTCCGCGGGTGCAACCAGCTGTTGTTTGAAGGTTTGAAGGTTTGAAGCAAAGTAGGGGGGCTGCAGACCTGCCCTGGAGTGGACTCACTGACAGGAGCCTACCCTTAACCCTATAGCCTCTTGACTTTCGGGACCCCCTTGCCTTGGTTACATGTTCCATCCCAAATACAGAAAAGGTAACCAAGGAAGGGTCCTGAAAAGGTGCTAACTCGCTCCTACCCTTAACCCTAAACCTGACCCCAAAAGTTCTGAGTGCATAGTAGCCTACACCAGAGCAGTGGTTTTCAACCTTTTTCGTATCAAGGTCCATTATTTATTCGGCATTTGAGCCACGGGCCACCATATCATGAGATTTAGCCTCTCACTCAAAACTTTATTACACAGAATATATATGAACAGCGGATATATGACGTCCCTATAGCAGATATGGAAATGAGGATAACAAAGCATGCATCTCATATCTGCGTACAGTACGTCTGTCTCTCTGATAGTGGCTGGTCATCATATCATGGTTATGCTTACTTAGTAGATGAGTGTTTCGCCACTGACTGAGTCAAGCACATAAGGTCATCATGACAAACATTGGATAAGATTTTGTCCACAATTCCATGCTGTATTGATGTTGGCGCCATAGGAGAGATAACAGGCAAATGTTGATCAAAATGAAGAAACTGATTAAATGAAATGTTAGTTTCACTCTGTTGAAACTCTACAAAGAACAATCTTCAAAAGCTCTCTCTGTGCAGCAGTGATCAGGTTTTTAATCCTTGCCTTCACCCCTAACCTCTCCCTTCATGCCTCTTTGACTTATCTGTACCTAACCTGTAGTAACTGAGTCTGGGAATGAGGAAATGCAGTGATTTACAAAGAGAAAAAGCACAACCCTGGATATGAAGAATTGAGTGGACCCCTTAAAGATGATTAAAAAAGATCTCACACCATAATAAAGTATATTAACATTTTATTTCAAGACCATCCATATGTCACAAGACGTTATAGGGTAAGTAAGACAAAAACATTATTAGATTTCACAAAAACAGCTTGCGTGGTAATCTTAAAAGTGTAAAGTAATCTCATCAGTATCTTTCTACAGTATTATGCTATTGTTTTTTTGGCAATACTCAACCAAAAACACTTCTCAGTGCATTATAGGATCTAAATAGTACGTAAGAAGTTTAAGAAACAAGCTTCATAATCTACACATCAGAGTTCTAAGACTCAAGTTTGAAATGACTATACTGGAACTTTGTCAAAACTGACCAAAATAAACCATACATCTACAATCTCTGGTAGTCTATCTCATAGTTTAAGCCGGACTCAATGACTTAAAAACATATATATTCGCTCTTTGGTATAAATAAACACTGTAGGTTTGTTCAAAACCGTAACAGTGAGATGTTGGTTTCTGCTCGACAGACGGAATGCAGTATGCATGGTGACTGGTCAATCCAGGAAGGATGGCAGCACATTCAAAGCTTTGGCAATTCATGTAAAACAACCATACAGACATATTCAACTGTAGGGAGAGTGAAAGTATAAACTATCATACAAAAATCTGATGACATGACATTTTAACAGTCATAAGCCAAACTCAACCCCACACACTGAAAACATATTTAATACAATTAAACTGGCGGCTCAAAGAAATAAGCAAAAAATAAAGCATGCTTGTTTTGTTTCTTGCTTATCTAAACGATTAAACACCAGCATAAAAACAGCAATGACATTACCAATGAAAGCATCAAAAGCACAATAAAGGTAAAAATACAAGTTGTAATGCCAAAGCATTTAACGTCATGGCAATACGACTGCATTTATACTCAAATTTATCATGTTCAATTCAATGCAATTCCCTTTTCGTAATAAACATCAGTGCATTAATTCATTCAATTCCGTGTAGTGAAATCTCTTAAGCTGAACTAGTATTCTATGTTTTAAAATTAATGTTTTACAGGGGCCAGTTTCGAATTGAAGCCGTCCGTAGGTGCTCTTTGAGAGCGGTTTTGAAGGAAAGGATTCACATTTTGTATTGGCTGTTGGTAGGGTGTTCCACATTTTAGTGGCATAGGAGCAAAATTAATTTAATGGTTTAACAGCCCCACTGTGTAGTACCAAATTCTAGCCAAATTAACTACTTTTAACTATTATCTTATTAGCGATTATTCTATCAATTACTTTTCAATTAATCAAGAAGTGTGTTTTTTATATCAATGAATCGATGTACTTACTGAATCAAAGTACTTGCTAAGAAATCATCACTAATCTCACAAAAGGAATCCCACACCTTCCTTGCAGTCCCAAATGAAATATTTTGTATCTCCAGAAACCAATGTTAACTAAACAATGATTGTGTTCATATGAGAAGCTTACATTGAATATCACCCAGCTTATGCACTCATGTAACTTTAACCAGCAAAAAAGGGAATGAAAAGTAGATCTGTTTTTTGTTTTGTTTCTCTCTTTTTCTTCAATGTGGAGCACATAGAGTAATTACGCCTGCGACATTCACCTGCATTTCAGCAGGATTTACAGCAAGGGATTGCTAAAAAACAAACAAACAGATAAATAAAATGTAAATAATAACAATAAATAAGGCAGTCCCTGGTTTCTTGCAAGAGTTGGGCCCATATACATTTGCTAAAAAATAGGTTTTCTTTATGTTTATGTAAGGCATCTCACTTGTCCCAGCCAGGCAAGGCCTAACACTTGTAACACATACTTAAAGGACCATACAGTCAAGTGTTATATGATGCTATTGTATGAATGAATGAATGAATCTAAACTGCGATTATCTACACGGTCGTGCGGAGGCTCAAGCTCAGGGGATCTCCCTGCCTCAGGGGCTCCCGGGCCTGGGCCCAACAGGCCCCTTGGTTGCGTCCTCCCCTGCTCGGATGCATCCATTCCTCCTGCACCCTCAGGCTCTTCTGCAACTGCACTCTCAGGCTCTTCTGCAACTGCACTCTCAGGCTCTTCTGCAACTGCACTCTCAGGCTCGTCTGCAACCACACTTTTTTTAGGACCTCCCGTCTTTCCTGGAGTCCCACTATCGGTGGTGTCTTTTTTCGGCTGAGCACCCAGTTCTGAACCTGCGCCCTCTAGGTCGTCGGGCCGGGGGGGGTTGCATGGCCTTCTGCGTGGCTTCCATACTTTTGGTTTCTTCAGCTTGTCGGCTGGTGGCTTAGGATGCTTCCATGGCCTTCCCGCAGGCTTGGGCTTCTTGTTGAGAGAGCCCTTTGGCCGTCCCCAAATCTTACCAGGTGTCCTAGAACGTTCTGTCATGGGCTTCTTGTTGAGAGAGCCCTTTGGCCGTCCCTTCTTACCAGGTGTCTTCAGTTTCTTTATTTTGTTGAGGGAGCCTTTGGGTCTGTTGAGGGAGCCTTTGGGTCGACCTCGACCTCTCTTCTTAGGAGCTCCAGCTTCTGACACGTCTGCCAACTTAGTAGAAACAGCTTCTGACACGTCTGCCAACTTAGTAGAACCAGCTTCTGACACCTCTGCCAACTTAGTAGAACCAGCTTCTGACACCTCTGCCAACTTAGTAGAACCAGCTTCTGACACCTCTGCCAACTTAGTAGAACCAGCTTCTGACACCTCTGCCAACTTAGTAGAACCAGCTTCTGACACCTCTGCCAACTTAGGAGAACCAGCTTCTGACACCTCTGCCAACTTAGGATAACCAGCTTCTGACACCTCTGCCAACTTAGTAGAACCAGCTTCTGACACGTCTGCCAACTTAGTAGAAGACACTTGTGCCAATTTAGTAGAGCCAGCTTCTGACACCTCTGCCATTTTTGGACCTGTCAAATTGTAAAAGATTATAAAGGTTAGTTACAAACGTGGCTTTCAATCAAGTGAGGAGGAATGTAATTCTCAATGATAACATTATGGACTAGAACAGTGATTCTCAACCTTATCAAGAACCCCCAGCCAGGGACCCCCATTATTTAACTCTGGAACTAAATGTCTCTGTATGGGACCATTTGGTTCCATTTGTACATTCGCATGAGTTCATGCTAATTTGGGCTTCCTGATGTTGTTTAAACCAGTGGTTCTCAAACATGTTCATTTCAAGGACCCCCAAATTAATTTGTAATTGTCTGCGTAACCCCATCTGAAAACATTTCGTTCCAGTCAGACACCCTCGTAGTCGTAGTGGATCTGTTGTTGAGGGGATATACAGGTGAGCGTATTACATTTCCTTTCTACTGTCTAAAAATGCACCAAAATGCACACTCCGTGTGTACGTCTGTAATCCACATTACTCGAGAACCGTTCGCCCCGACTTTAAATTCGACACGTTCCACCCCCCCACAGGGAGTGGAGTGCCCGGTGTCGAGTTCGTCGGATAGCCGGTTGTCCAAAACCAGCACAAAAGCCTCTGCCCACGCTCTGGACCTGATCGCGCCTATACTGTATCTCCATAATGGAGCTGGCTTGTTCTGACATCTGCATAGACTCATATTTGGGCATGCCTTAATTTCCAACTGGAAACATTGCATGCAGTGGAATTATTGTACTCAAAGCTTTCTTTTGTTTGTAAAGCACATTTGTGATTCAATTTATTATCATCATCATAATTATAACATTTCATACAGTAGTAACAAGCAAATGTAAAAATACAGCAAAGTAAAATAAATAATCTCATATATATATATATATATAACTCTGGAACACGCACTGGCGTCTGTTAAGACACAGACGCCAGTGTGTACGCTGCTGAGATTGTTTTGGTTTTTGCGTTTAATATTTATTTATTTGACTTTATTATTTCATACATACAATATGGAAAAGGGAGTTGAGCGGGTTCCAGAGTTATGAGACAAAAAAGGGACTCCTGTACTTACAGTCTTACAATATTATCTAAGTTTTGGGTCTGAAGGGGCTAATATTTACTCGTTTGCTCTTTCTTGTCTGAAGGAAGCCAAACAAAAAATAATATTTTACTCTGGCCTGGTCCGTGGCTCAGCGGTCCAGGCACCTTGGCTGGTAATCCAGTCTGGCAGTGTGCTGCGGGTTCGACTCCCGATGGCCTTTACTGCATGTCTTCCCCCCATCTCTCTCCCCATTTCCTGTTAGCCTACTGTCTGTCCCTCCATAAAAAATATAAAATTAATTTAATACGTTTTACTCTTATGTACCTGAACACAAGATGTAACAATAAATACAACCTTGAACCTTGAATCTGAATTACTTAATTTATAGAAGTCTACACAATAGAGAATGTAGAAGAATTGACTTTGTTATCTCTCCTATGGTGACAGGACAAATCCCCCCCCCCCCCCCATGATGCTAATTGTCCCAGTCAAAACGTTTATCCACTCTATGTGCCTTGGGCTCAAATACTGAATAAATAATGAAGCTTGATATGAACAGGGTGTTGAAAACCACTAATCTAGAGACAAGAGGAGATGTCACGTAAGGGAGGTCCCTGGCAGGGTCTGTTCCCGTGTCATCACCCGAGGGTCAGACTGAAGGCCTATTCATAGAGGTGACCACCGAAAACTACAATACGACGCCACGACGCGGCGGTCACCGCACACATCTCTGTTTTTACTATAACCACCGAAACCGGTGGTCACCTCTTCACCATAAAACTGCAATATGAATAGGCCTTAACTCGTGACGTCATGAGCCATATTACATCCCATTTTTTGGTGTCGCATCATGGCAAAATTACAAAATTGAAAAGCCTTGGTCAACACTGACAGAAATCCAGCAGGTAATCCTTCAGGTAGGTGAGGAACTCTTCGACGTGAAGGGGCAGAGCTTGGCCCATGTCAGCCTGAGACCTGGACAGGAAAGCCTCCAGCGCTTCCTGAACCGCAGTCCTGGACACGGCATCGTATGAGCCCTGGAAAGGGGTGCAGGCGTTGCCCATTCGCTCGATGATCGGGCAGCGTAGGTTGCCTGGGGGGTGATAAATAAATGGGCAGAAGTTAGAGCATGTGTGGATACTACTAGAGCTGATATATATGCAGTATCTACGCCAACGGTCTTCACCTTTCATCACTTGGTTGTAGCTGAGCAGCAACATCCAGAGTAGTTGGACCAGCTCATCCCATCTCTGCCACGTCTCTTCTTCACCCTGGAGATCACAGAAGAAAACACACATACCATATTATATTTGCATTTAAAAAATCTTCTCAAACATCCAATTATATACATGTACATCCATGTATCCATCCATGTATCCATCCATGTGGGGTGCACACAAGCGGTGCGCCAGTGCGCATGCGTCGTCAAAACGTTTGGTGCGCGGTAGATCAAAGGCATGGAGGCGCATTTGCGCACCAGCTGAGAGACAGGGATTTAGAGAATGCTGACAGGCATTCAAAAGGAACTCAAATGAGACGTTAACGTCCTGTAAGAAGACTTGGAAATAAAACTAGTGTTGACTAATCATTACAAGTGGCTCTTATTTTGATGAGGCAGCTTCTGCACAGAAAGTCCGTTTCACTTGTAAACAAGCTACGATGGATGAGCTGTCAAAGTGCTAGTCGCTAAACCACGTTAGCGACCATGTTTACAATATGAAAACGGTCACTTAGACAATGTAGGTTACACACGCTGGAATTAAACATGGAACCTGCAGGCAGCATTAGGTGAGTAATTTCATTGTATATGACGTTTGTGGTTGTGCTAGAGATAAACAGACAGGTGGGATATACTGCTGCTTAACGACGACACTGTCAGGTGTACTAGTGTAGCTTTGCATCAGTTGCATCTGCCCGTGTGAAAGCAGCATAACGTTGTGGCAGGATACGAACGTCTGTATACTCAAAATGGCAACCTGGCAAAACAAAAGGATTGTGAGTTATGATAAGACAGAATGGCCTCCTACTAAGACCGTGTATGGTCCCATTATAATATTCACCATAGCTGGAAGAGTGCAGTTCTTCATGAAGTGAAGCAGAAGGCTGAGCGACATAGGCAGACGGGTTTTCACTCGGCAGGAGTAGTCCAGCAGACGTTCCAGCAGCTTACATCTCAGCAGCTTACTCTGTAGGCTCTCCAACAGGAGCATCCTACAGTACATACAGCCATAGACACAAACAGAGAGAGAGAGAGAGCTAGAGTGAAATTCAGGATCTGTAAGGGCAGGTGCACAATTGATGATATGGCATGACTTCTCTTAATTCAATGTTGACACACGTGCACACGCACACACACACACACACACACACACACACACACACACACACACACACACACACACACACACACACACACACACACACCTGTGCACTCGAAAAGGGACGATGCTGATGAGATCTTGGAAGAGTTCCTGTGCCACCTTGGCAGAGCAGAGTGTTGGAGAGCGGTCCACTTCGAGGGCCAGAGCCAGCATCTTTTGGAAGATGCACACCATCCTGCCAAGTGACGAAGAATAATCATATTGTAATAATCTGGACCTCGATCACAGGTATTCAGCCATGGGAGTAGGAGGGGAGGATGGACAGACACGCAACACTGCTTAGCATAGGCATACTGACTTCAATAGTGAGACCACAGTCAAATGTAGCTATGCCGTGTTGCCCAATAGCCAGCTACCACTACTGGACAACAGAAATAAGTCATCAAACTATTAAAAGATTAGTCAAAGAAATTGTTTTAAATATATCACGAGGTAGTTACGTACCTGATATGTTCATCTCTGCTGTCTCCATCTGTCGTTGACTTCTCGATGGCAGCAAAGAGCCATTTAATGACATCTCTGGAGAAGAAACGCACGTTATTCCCTACTTGTGTCACAGCAGGTAAAACAAAAACCTTCACGTCTCTATATTTTGAAATCTTCTGTGATTTTATTCACATTTAACTCAGTTAAACGGTGCGTCCTGCTCTCTCCTCCAAACTCACCTGACATGAGAGAACTTGAAATCACACGACAGGGTGGCCTTAACTATAGACTGGTTGAGACCACAGCGACTGAGTTTGGCCTGAAAGTCGTCCTCCAGAGTTTGTATCACGTACTCCAGGAACATGCGTACGATGACACAGCGCTGGCTCTTGGCACCGTTCTGATGGGAGCGCGAGGAAGGAACAAACGTATCTTTATTATCTCTGGGAACCCAATTTACACTGCCAAAATCCTCAGTCAATTTAACTCTGAGCAGTGTTGATTTTGATTTAGTCTGATTGAGTCTTTTGAATAAAATTGCATTTAGTTTTAGTCATATTTTTGTCATCTGAAATACAGACTAAGTCGACTGAATACCATAATATTTTAGTCGACAAAATCTACAGTTTATTTAGTCGACTAAAATCTGATTTATACAAAAAGGAAAAATAGCAGATCTAAAAACAGATCAAAAAAATAGCAGATCTACAACCTCTGTACCCAAATGCCTATTATTGCCTGCTGTGCTATAACCCAAAAAACCTGGGTACTTTTTTGTTAAATATTAACAAATTTGTGTTGTTGTAGCCTACTTTCTTTCAGCCAACGTGCCAACTGATAAAATACAGTTCAGTGCACTAGATTATTAACAGACGGTGAAACATTTGATTATTATATACGTTGAACGAATACTGATGTCCAAATTGAGCATGCATGCATGCCCATCCCATAGTCATGTCCTAAACCTAAAATGTAATGTCACAAGTCGAACCTGATTTGCCATGACTGAGGTCAGCAGCTCCCAGTCCCACGGAACAGAGGTTGCATTGGCCATGTGGTGTCTGGAATGGGAAAAGCAGAGTTAGTCTTTGACCTCCGACGTTGTGAACTTTAACCCATTTAGAGCTGAGGACGATTCTACAAATGCCTTCTAAATCCTGAAAAACCCATGTTTCTATGTCAGTGGTTCTCAAACATTTTCATGTCAAGGACCCCCAAATATTATATGTAATCGGCCGCCGACTCCCATCTGAAAATGTGTTGTTCCAGGGACCTCCCAGAAGCAAAGATTTGAGTTAAAAATGTTCGCTCTGAAAGAATATATATTCAAAAGGTTTGCGCCACATTTTCACAATAAAAAAAAAGCTGATCTACAAGCTCGTAGTGCGGCATCAGTGCAGCGCTATGAGCTTGTAGATCTGCTTTTTTCAATAGCTAAAGTATAACAATGCTTTAAAACACCAAAAGGGGTTCCCGTCCTGAATAGGTTAAAGAGTAGAACAGACCGAAAGGAAGGAGATGAGGAGCATGAAAAGGAAAGGAATCTACCCTCTTCACAAGAGGGAGGAAACAATCGATTCTCTTTTTTTAAATCCATAACTGTAGCGAATATCCCATTTAAACCCGGAAAGCATCCGTGTGGTAGAGCAATATGTTTTTTTCAGAAAACTCTTATGCTGCGTTCCGTTCACATGGGCAGATGTAAAGATAGAGTCTACCATTTGTTCTCATTGGAAGCCAGCGACATGAAGATGCAAAGAATGCATCTGGCGTTTGTAAAGGTGGTTGCACACTGGACGCGTTTTTCGGAAAACCCGATGGAGAAACACAGCTAGAAATCAGAAAATCGCGCCCGACCTTAACTGCTGCAAAAGCTACGAAGCTACAAATTGAAGCTGAGCTGGGTTCAACTTCCAGATGCAAAGCTACAAAGCTACAACTGTAGCTGCAATGACACGCGTCGCTACGGACGCACGCTTGATGACGTCAACGACCGTGTGAGCAACATATTCTACAAAGCGACACATTATGCTGTGATCTTTGCATCTTGTACATTTGCTATTTTTATTTTTATTTTAGAAAAATCTTGTCTCTTCTGGGGGGTCTCTGGCAAAAAATAAATAGAATTGTCAGATATCCGTGCATATCATTTTGGGGGGCACCCCAGCCTCACCTCTGTGACCTCATCAGCAGACTGTAGGCCTGCACACACAGGTGATGTGGCTGCCGGGGCTCCAGCAGGATCCCCCGGAGCAGGTGGGAGGTGATGTCCCGTGGAGGGTGCACGCCGGGCAGGAGCAGGTCGGACAGAAACTGCAGGGTGCCCAGCGGGAAGTTCTCCTCGATGGTGCTGTAGACCACGCTCAGGCTCTGCCGGCACAACTCCTCGGAAGCGCCCTTCTCTTTCTCCTCCTCCTCCTCCTCAGCAGCCTACAATTGACAATTTAGGCATTTAGCAGACGCTCTTAATCCAGAGCGATTTACAGTAAGCAAGAACAACACATGGCAATACGTCAAATACATAACAAATAGTCATCAAGAATCATAAGGAAGCTAGAAGAACCTAGCATCTGTCTAACAGTAGCAAATATGTACAGTAAGGCTATAGAGTATACACTATAGAGTGCTGTGTCTACATAAAATGTTATCTAAATTACATAGGTTGTGCCATTGCATACGCCTGTAAGGTCGTCGTGGCTAGTGCAAGTGCTACGGCAAGTGCCTACGCGAATGCAAGTGTATTACAGGGTATTTGGTTAATACCAGTGGTGGAAACAATACAATACAATAAAATGTATCCGAGAGAAGGTTTCAGAAAAAGGAACACTAACCAAGCTTCGAGCACGTCCTCCCATGATCTTCCTGAGAGCGAGTGGGCAAACGAAATGTCTGTCTACAACAAGCTTACGTTCCACACGTTTATCTCCTCCATCACGACACCCCTCTTGCATCTCCAAATCTACTGGCCTGGCAGGCCCTAGAGCAGCACCTGGCACCCCAGTCTCACATCCCTCATTCGAGTCCTCCGTCCTGAGCCCTAGATCAGCACCTGGCACCCCAGTCTCACATCCCTCATTCGAGTCCTCCGTCCTGAGCCCTAGATCAGCACCTGGCACCCCAGTCTCACATCCCTCATTCGAGTCCTCCGTCCTGAGCCCTAGATCAGCACCTGGCACCCCAGTCTCACATCCCTCATTCGAGTCCTCCGTCCTGGGCACCGACAAGGGAGGATCACTAAGAGCGATGCTGGTCAGACAGTCTGAGATGTTCTTCACCAGACCCAACTCAGCAGGCTCACTGTCAGGTATATCTGCGGAGTAGGCGACCCCGTTTCTCTTAACCTCGTCACAAGGAAATGATGTACTTGTGCTGGGCTTTGAGTTAGGACCAGGAGGACGCTGGGAAATGTGAAAGTCCAAACCCAGCAAAAGGAGTTGTGGGTCAGAGGGGTTTTGCACCAGGCTTGGTGTAGCTTCTGGTGGCTGGTCCATTCCCACCTGTTGGACTCCAGAATCAATGGCAGGCGTAGAGCGGATGGAGTGGCTGAGATCTCTTTGTCCGGACATCTGTACTTGTTCACACAGAAGGGGTGACATTTCAGATGTCTTTGCTTCTAGAGATGGTAGGGGAGACATTTCAGAGGTCTGTATTTCTTGAGATGGTAGGAGAGATATTTCAGAGGTCTGTACTGCTTGAGATGGCAGAGGAGACATCTCAGAAGTCTGTACTTCTTCTTGAGATAAGCAGGGAGACATCTCAAAGGTCTGTACTTCTTCTTGAGATATGTAGGGAGACATCTCAGAGGTCTGTAGTTCTTGAGGTGGCAGAGGAGACATCACAGAGGTATGTGCTTCTTGAGGCAGACAGGGAGACATCTCAGAAGTCTGTACGTCTTGAGATGGTAGGGGAGACGTTTTAGAAGTCTGTACTTGTTCTTCACACGGTAGGGGAGACATCTCAGAGGTCTGTACTTCTTCTTGAGATAAGCAGGGCGACATCTCAGAGGTCTGTACTTCTTCTTGAGATATGTAGGGAGACATCTCAGAGGTCTGTACTTCTTCTTGAGATAAGCAGGGAGACATCTCAGAGGTCTGTTGTTCTTCTTGAGATAAGCAGGGAGACATCTCAGAGGTCTGTTCTTTTTCTTGAGATAAGCAGGGAGACATCTCAGAGGTCTGTACTTCTTCTTGAGATATGTAGGGAGACATCTCAGAGGTCTGTACTTCTTCTTGAGATATGTAGGGAGACATCTCAGAGGTCTGTACTTCTTCTTGAGATATGTAGGGAGACATCTCAGAGGTCTGTACTTCTTCTTGAGATATGTAGGGAGACATCTCAGAGGTCTGTACTTGTTCTTGAGATGGTAGGGGAGACGTTTCAGAAGTCTCTACTTGTTCTTCATACGGTAGAGGAGATATTTCAGAGGTCTGTACGTCTTGAGATGGTAGGGGAGACGTTTTAGAAGTCTGTACTTGTTCTTCACACGGTAGGGGAGACATCTCAGAGGTCTGTACTTCTTCTTGAGATAAGCAGGGCGACATCTCAGAGGTCTGTACTTCTTCTTGAGATATGTAGGGAGACATCTCAGAGGTCTGTACTTCTTCTTGAGATAAGCAGGGAGACATCTCAGAGGTCTGTTGTTCTTCTTGAGATAAGCAGGGAGACATCTCAGAGGTCTGTTCTTCTTCTTGAGATAAGCAGGGAGACATCTCAGAGGTCTGTACTTCTTCTTGAGATATGTAGGGAGACATCTCAGAGGTCTGTACTTCTTCTTGAGATATGTAGGGAGACATCTCAGAGGTCTGTACTTCTTCTTGAGATATGTAGGGAGACATCTCAGAGGTCTGTACTTGTTCTTGAGATGGTAGGGGAGACGTTTCAGAAGTCTGTACTTGTTCTTCATACGGTAGAGGAGATATTTCAGAGGTCTGTACTTCTTGAGAAAGACAGGGCGACGTCACAGAAGTCTGTACTTGAGGGACTTGTATTTCAGAGGGGACGAGTGTGGTCGAACTGAAGCCACTAGCCCCTGCCTCATGGCAACTGTGATCTCTTGAGAATACGGAACAGTGGGGGCTTTGTACTTGTTCTTGAGATGGTAGGGGAGACGTTTCAGAAGTCTGTACTTGTTCTTCACATGGTAGGGGAGACATCTCAGAGGTCTGTACTTCTTCTTGAGATAAGCAGGGAGACATCTCAGAGGTCTGTACTTGTTCTTGAGATGGTAGGGGAGACGTTTCAGAAGTCTGTACTTGTTCTTCATACGGTAGAGGAGATATTTCAGAGGTCTGTACTTCTTGAGAAAGACAGGGCGACGTCACAGAAGTCTGTACTTGAGGGACTTGTATTTCAGAGGGGACGAGTGTGGTTGAACTGAAGCCACTAGCCTCTGCCTCATGGCAACCATGATCCCTTGAGAATACGGAACATTGGGGGCTTTGCAAAGTGACATCTACTGGTGACAGTGTGCTTCCTGACTTCTCAATATTTTTGTGTGCTATTTTCGGTTTTTTCAAATACCGGTACCACCGGTAGTTTATTCTTTTGGTTCTTTTTCTCCTTGGTCGACCCATTTGTGATGTTGCCGTCAAGTCAATCACTTTAGCTGGAAGAGGCCCTTTAGGATCTGTGACTTGTATTTCAGAGGGGACGAGTGTGGTCGAACTGAAGCCACTAGCCCCTGCCTCATGGCAACTGTGATCTCTTGAGAATACGGAACAGTGGGGGCTTTGTACTTGTAGGGGAGACGTTTCAGAAGTCTGTACTTCTTGAGATGGTAGGAAAGACATCTCAAAGGTCTGTACTTCTTCTAGTAATGGTAGGAGAGACATCTCAAAGGTCTGTACTTCTTCTAGTAATGGTAGGAGAGACATCTCAAAGGTCTGTACTTCTTCTAGAGATGGTAGGAGAGACATCTCAAAGGTCTGTACTTCTTCTAGAGATGATAGGGGAGACATCTCAAAGGTCTGTACTTCTTGAGATGGTAGGAGAGACATCTCAAAGGTCTGTACATCTTCTAGAGATAATAGGGGAGACATCTCAGAAGTGTGTACTTCTTCTTGAGACAGGAAGGGAGACATCTCAGAGGTCTGTAGTTCTTGAGGTGGTAGGAGAGAAATGTCAGAAGTATGTTCTTGTTCTTGAAACAGACAGGGAGACATCTCAGATGTCTGTACTTCTAGAGATGGTAGGGGAGATGTCTCAGAAGCCTGTACTACTTCTTGAGATGGTACGGGAGACATCTCAGAGGTCTGTACTTCTTGAGATGGTAGGGGAGACATCGCAGAGGTCTGTACTTCTTCTTGAGATAAGCAGGGAGACATCTCAGAGGTCTGTACTTCTTTTTGAGATAAGCAGGGAGACATCTCAGGGGTCTGTACTTGTTCTTCACACGGTAGAGGAGTTATTTCAGAGGTCTGTACTTCTTGAGAAAGACAGGGCGACGTCTCAGAAGTCTGTACTTCTTCTAGCCATGGTAGGAGAGACATCTCAGAAGTCTGTACTTCTTGAGACAGAGAGGGAGACATTTCAGAAGTCTTTTCTTCTAGAGATGGTAGGGGAGATATTTCAGAGGTCTGTACTGCTTGAGATGGCAGAGGAGACATCTCAGAGGTCTGTACTTCTGGGAGGAGAGACATCTCAGAAGTCTGTACTTCTTGAGATGGTAGGAGAGATGTTTCAGAGGTCTGTACTTCTAAAGATGGTAGGAGAGACACCTCAGAGGTCTGTACTTCTTGAGGTGGTAGGGGAGATATTTCAGAGGTCTGTACTTCTTGAGGGACTTGTATTTCAGAGGGGACGAGTGTGGTTGAACTGAAGCCACTAGCCTCTGCCTCATGGCAACCGTGATCCCTTGAGAATACGGAACATTGGGGGCTTTGCAAAGTGACATCTACTGGTGACAGTGTGCTTCCTGACTCCTCAATATTTTTGTGTGCTATTTTCGGTTTTTTCAAATACCGGTACCACCGGTAGTTTATTCTTTTGGTTCTTTTTCTCCTTGATCGACCCATTTGTGATGTTGCCGTCAAGTCAATCACTTTAGCTGGAAGAGGCCCTTTAGGATCTGTGACTTGTATTTCAGAGGGGACGAGTGTGGTCGAACTGAAGCCACTAGCCCCTGCCTCATGGCAACTGTGATCTCTTGAGAATACGGAACAGTGGGGGCTTTGCAAAGTGACGTCATCTACTGGTGACAGTGTGCTTCCTGGCTCCTCAATATTGTCTACACGTCTTCTTTTCCGAGGAGTTTCAACCACCTCTATCAACTTATCTTTGTATGCCATTCTCTTTTCATTTCCAATAACTTTGACAGCAACACTGGAATTCTGTGTTTGGCGTTTTGTTATTAGATTTCTGTTTGCTATTCTCTTCTTCTCCTCTTCTCTTCTCTTCTTCTTCTTATTCTTCCACCGGTGGTTTTTTGGTCTTTTTCTCCATGATTGGCCCATTTGGGATGATGCCATCAAGTCAATCACTTTAGCTGGAAGAGGCCCTTTAGGATCTGTGACTTGTATTTCAGAGGGGACGAGTGTGGTCGAACTGAAGCTACTAGCCTCCGATTGTTTGACTGATGTTCTTGTTTTCTTTGTCTTGTCATATGTTTTCTTATTGATCTTCTCCTTCCGTTTGTCTTCTTTATCTTCTAATTTAACAATTATACTGTCTAATTGTTCAGGGTACCATGACAGCTCACTTATGCAAATAGGCTTTGATGCTTTCAGTTTTCCAATGTGGGCTTTGGATAAGGCCATCCTCTTCAGTTTTAAAATCGGCGAGTGCTTGCATTTCTGTGCAACCTCGTGACCTAACAGACAAGTCAAACAATCTAGTAAAAAGACCTTCTTTGCAACACTGTTACTCCTTGTTGCGCGTTCCATTTTAAAACATTTGATTGATCTTCTCCTCCTGTTTCCAATAACTCTATCTGCCACAGCAGAAATCTGTGTTTCACATCTTTCGTGTTCCATTTTTGGATATTTGCCTGCTAATCTTTCTGTTAATTGTCTTTCGCGGTCTGACAAGTCAGTCAAACAGTCTATGAAATGTTCCTGCTTTGGTTCTTCTTTGACTGTAACACTGGAATTCTGTGTTTTGCGTTTCTTCACCGTTAGATCGCTGTATGCTATTCTATTTGTGTTTTCAATAACTCTATCTGCAACACTGGAATGCAGTCTTTTGCGATCCGACAACTGAGTCAAACAATCCAAATCGTACTGCGTTGGTTCTTCTTTGACTGCAACACTGGAATTCTGTGTTTGGTGTTTTGCTATTCTATTCTTTCTTTTACGAACAGTACGACCGCAATGGTGGTTTTGTTTTTTCTTCCTTGATCTTTCTTCCTTGATCTCCTCCATTTAGGATGTGTGAAGTCAGTCGAAACCTGGGGAAAGGGAGAGACATAGTTAGTTAGGCTTTCAGTGCAAACCAAAACATGTTCACTGTTTCCCAAACAGTGGGTCGGGACCCATTTGTTGAGATTGGGACTCAGAAGGCATTCCAATGACTAGAATTCACATCTGCAATTCTTATGGGTCAAGACTCAAGTAAAAATCCCACTTTAACCCATTTTGGGCGGGGAACCCCTTTTGGTGTTTTAACTAAGAAAAATCGTGAAAATGTGGCACAAATCTTTGAATATATATTCGTTCAGAAGATTTTTTTTTATTTCGACGTCAGGTCTAAATGGGTTAAATATATATATATATATATATATATATATATATATATATATATATTTCAAAAAAGATTAAAGTAACATAATGGTATACAATTTAAAACAAACAAAAAAATCTAAGAAACCCCATGAATAAAAACAATAATAATTAAGAAGTAGTGAAAATAGCGAGATCTATACAAGATCGCAACGCAGCATGAAGCGCTTGTAGATCTACTATTTTCACTAGTTTGGGTCCTCCTGGGGCTTGCTGTAATGCACATGTAATCACTGAGCAAACTACACACAGTACACAGTGAAACAGAGAACACAAGACACCTGAGCAAAAGCCTTGGGGGTGCATACTTAGTTTAGAACTTTAGACTAGTCATTGGTTAGACATGGGTTAAGGTTAGGTTCAGGTGTGCTGCCCCGTGGGAGGTTAGGTTTAGGGTGAGGGTAGCCTTGTTGTCAGTTGCTCCACCATGCCCCCCCTTGGCCTATTATAGCGCCACCATGAGGCTGATTTGAAAAATCAGCCTCATGGTGAGGCATGTCTTGTCAGAGTCATGTCTTTACCTATAACTGCACTGATGTATGTACGCTCCCTAGAGGTCAAGGAAAAAACCGTCTGGCTGCATTTTTCAAATCTGCCTCTTAGAGCGCCACTACAGGAGCCCAACTTATGTGAAACACATGTTCTTTTTGCATGGTGATGGTACACACACACACACACACACACTTACATTTGAGACTTTTTTTTACTTTTGAATTCTATTTAAATACGGTCGTTTTGAGGATTTTTTTTGCTTTTTGTCCCAAAATGACTTAAAAAGATTGCTGCTATTGTTTTTGTTTTTTTTAAAGCTTCATACCCTATACATATAACATGTATCTAACATATGACATAGCTCTATTTAGTGTTTACACAATGTACCCCCTCCAAACTGTATGTACTTTCCCCATTTTCAACAGTTTTATTATATTTTGACACTTGCTTGGACAATGTAAACGTGTGTTTTCTCATAGATTCCCCCCCAGATTCACGAGGCACCAAGTAGGCTACCCAAATCCAATGGTACTTGCATAACAGGTTTAACCGGGCTGTGAGGCTTCCAGTCCTGCCCCATTCGCACCTTTTACCAAGCTACAAAATCTGCTGACTACTCGTACTACATATCAACGGTTAGGTAGGCATAGATAGGCTACTGCCAGATGCCCTGAAGCAGTCAAAAACATGACTTGCAGCAACACTGCACGTGCACGTGTGTGTGCGTTCACTTGCTCCGAGGTGGTGGAAAGCCTGGTGAGGCGAGGTTAATAAGTGACAAAGTCACAAGTTGACACTGATGACTGAACCAGTAGGCTAGATTATCAACACAGTAATACAACACACAAGTTCCAGCTACTGTAAGTCTTTGCACAGCCACAACAACAAACGTCCCTGACCTGGTGGAGACCTGTGCTCCAAGGAGCACTATTCCTAGATATCATTATGGTAAATTATGGGTACATCACATAGTATGCAATTCTATCCTAGTAGCCTATTTGGAAAGACAAAAGACAAGTACATTTCACTGACAAACTGGCAGCAGCTGCAGTACTTTTTAGTGGGGTAACTTGAGTTTTCAGCTTTCCTCTTTAAAAGACGCAACCATGTAATATTGATATTGTAAATACCTAAATAGGACATCAATATTTGTAGCCTATTTATATTAATTTAGACAGCAAATTGCATTTCATGGGGCAATGATGCAAAGAAAATGACTTGGTTTCTTGTTTTGAGTAGGCTAGCCTGATTGTGAAAGTCATAATATGGGCTGTCGTGACTCGTGATGTAGTCTGTCTGAGACTCTCGTAGTATTTGATCGATTCTGACATTTTCAATCTACCGTAGGGGTCTGAACATGTACAAAATGCTAAATATAAGTTGCTATAGTTTACCCTGATGTCCCAAATGTTAGAGAGGCCTATGGGGTGCTTGTGCCATGTATTAGTCCGTAATTTTCAATAAAGAAGAAGTCCGATTCTGTCGGAAGTTTCCAATGGCGGGGTAGTGAGCAGAGTGCAGACGCTCAACGTAAACGAGGAGGGGGAATGTTCGGCCACAAACGGGACTAAAACACTACTTTATTGAAAACGACAGACCTATACATTGCACAAGCACCCCGTAGGCCTCTCTAACATTTGGGGCATCAGGGAAAGCACCTTATATTTTGCATTTGGAGCCCTAAAGTCAAGATCTCAGCTAGTGTCCGTCCTCCGCCCCTCTCAGTCAGGATTGAAAAAGTCAGAATCGATAAAATAACATCTACGAGGCGAGCGTCCGTCTAAATGATTAGTCGTGACGTGTAGTTTAATAGCCGGCAAACAGAAATAATAAGCACATTAATAATAATCAGTTAACTTCAGTTAAACATATAGTTACTGAAAACAAGAGGTTTCAGACGTTAACTTACCAGCTGGCTTCAGGTGAATGGTGTGTAAACTCGAGTACCCCTGCACCTCCTTCACTCCTTGAAAACGAACGGCCTCGTTATTATCTATTAAAAAGCAGTATTATCTTCTCAACCAAAATTACATTCAATCATGCCGTCCATTTCTAAGCCTGATCATCCAGGATGTTTCTTTCTCCGAGGATCAGAAGGTATAACGCAGTCGTAAGAACTTAACCGGAGTTAGTTGCGGTGTAAATAACTTCCGTGGTGTCACAACTGTCGCAAGCACCTCTGGTACAAAGTCTGCTGCTCTGAGTTTCGACTGTTAGGGCTAAAAGAAACATCAACATGAGAAAGAAAGAACGCAAGAATGCAAATTACTTCCGGGATTCTGCAGCTTGGTCTTTGTTTGTGCAATTCGCAAACGTCGTCGCTAGAGGTCACTCGTGGTGTTTAGAAGTTGTTCCACCTCCAGTTGATTGATTGAAAATGGTGTGATCAGTTTGCAGAATGGGTACAGTTCAAGGAAAGTACAGGCCAATACAAAATCTGCTATTAAAGAGGATAAAAAAAAACAGAAAAAGTAATAAGACTTGTTTACTTGTTTAGGAACCTCCATTTTCAATTCATCAAAACATTTAAAGACAGACTTCTATGCAAAAAATAAATCATCATCGGTTAGGAAAAAAGGGAAATGTGTAGGCCTACAATATAGAAATAAGGGGTGTTATTGTAACTGGGCCATTTTTAATTGCAAAGTAAATAAGTAAGTGCTCTTTGAGAGTGGTTTACTTACTACTTACTAGGGATTCTAGGCTGAACACACGCAAAAAAAAACCTCTTCATTGATCAGTGGTACATCACCACTGAACTGAAAATGTAGTTGGCATCCATCGTGGTGCGTGGAGTCAGATGGAGACAGGTCGTCTGTTTCTTCCAGAGTGGCATATGGGTGCTGACCTCTGCCCATCCCATGCTATGTGGGATGTGATGGTTCTATATGACAATTAATGATCCATAATATAATTTATATGACAAAATTATGACACATGACATCCATTCAAATGCTTAAGTGTCATAGTGGCCCAAAACACATTGCAGCAGGACTGGAGAAGGGTGCATTCTCAGAAAACAGCAAAAATGTGTGATTAGTATTAGTAGCCTATTATTTATTTTTAAATATAATTTGTTTTAATGTTTAGCAGTTCTTGATAAAATACCATATACCATAGTAAATATACCTGAGTAAAAACTCAGTCTGTGTCTCATATAGGAGGGCTGTGGGCAGTTCAGAAAACTGTCCACCAGTGACATCATCATTAGGCAGATTTTGTTTTTGAATATATATATTTAGATTTGTATTATCGTGAGAATGATGGCTTCCATTTTCACATTGCAACTTTTCAGGAATAGAAAGCCCAGTTTCTATTAGCTTGGATTCCCGATCGATGATGTCACTGGTGGACGTGTTTCTGAACTGCCCACAGCCCTCCTATGAGACACAGACTGAGTAGATTTTTTTCATGATCATTAGTGAGGACCAATTATATGAATATATAATATAGGTTGAAAAGTGGTGAAGTGGTCCTTTAAGTTGAATCAATCAATTAGATCTGTAGGAGAGCAGTCAGCCAAGACGAAACCAAGTTAGCCTCTTTCAAAACACCAAAACTGCCTCCGAAAAAAGTAGGCAAGACATGAAAGTACATTAATTAACATACCAGCCTTTCCTGTTCTCTTCCAAGTGCAAAGGCAGCCTGATGGATGGATGGATGGATGGAGGCAAAAGCTTCTCATTGATCCGAGCTGTGTGGTGAGTCTCGTGACAAGGCTGGGGTGGAAAGTAACCTAGTATATTTACTTAAGTAGGCTACTGTAGGCCTACTTGAGTATAATTTTGAGGTATTTTTTAGGTTATTCTAAATTCCAATACTTTTACTCCACTATACATCTCAGAGGCAAATATTTTATTTTTATTCATTTACTACATTTATTTGAAGACTTTAGTTACTAGCTACTTTTAGAAATGTAGAGTTTGATTATTATATATATATATTATATTTGAAAATAGCCGTTCAACAAGCTCACATTGCATCGCATCGCAACACATTGTGAGCTTGTAGATCTGCTTTTTTCCAAAGATTTTTATAGGCCTACATTTTAAAACTTGAAATGGGACATTCTGCAAAACGAGTACATTTCAATGCCGATACTTTTGTACTTTTACTTACATGTAACGGAGTATTTCCACATTACAGTATTGATACTTTTACTTAAGAAAAACAAGCAAGTACATTTTCCAACACTGGATGCGCGTCAGTGTATGCACCGAAAATAGCAGATCTACACTGACAGATGCAGCTAAGTATAGCCAAGGTTTAACTTAGGACACCACTATAGTAACATCATGGAAAACACTGCAATACAATTGAAGACTATAGTTGCATTATGACACAACCATTCTATTATGCAACATACATTGTTACTTTATGTGCCAAATTGCATGTGATTTGATGAAAGGTGATGTTAACCATGGGCTGTTTTGTCCATAAAATTGACACATTTGAGGTTTGATGAAACCTGTTGCTTTTATTAGGACTATGTTTACCTGGAGATTGATCTTCTTGGGGTTAGTGTTGTATTTTTTCTTTTTTTATTGTTGAACATTGGTTACACTGTTGAGAGGCTCTAACAAGAATCGCATTGCCTGCAATGCAGTGCATGTGACAACAATGCACTGACAAAAAACTTTGAACCTTGAACTTGACCTGACCTATTCAGCATTATGACGGATGGATTAAAGCATTACAAAGAAATTAGGACAAATGGACCTCTGTGTGTGTGTGTGTGTGTGTGTGTGTGTGTGTGTGTGTGTGTGTGTGTGTGTGTGTGTGTGTGTGTGTGTGTGTGTGTGTGTGAGATGAATAGAATCTGCATCTAAATCATGAACATGTCTATGGGGGAGCAGTTGGGATTAATTTGTAGCTATTATTGGCATGTGATTGTGTGCACGATTCTCTGCCCTGAAGTGTTATGGGTCTGAATTTTAGAAAAGAAAGGAGACCAATTTGTTTCCATCAACGAAGCATGTTTGCTTTGGAAAAACTGTTGCCTTTTCTTGGCATAGCGCCATAGCCTATAATTAAAAGCTGGTCGGTGCTATGATTTGGAATAGAAATAGCATTGGGTTCTGGCACAGAGTTTCATGCATTTCAACTTGTAGAAGACAAGTGAATAGGTAAATGAGATGGAATGCCCAGGAACACATCAACACACCCATTTAATAGGTGTGAGTTGAACTGACTTCAACCAAGCCAGTGTCACAAAAGTGTAATAAAAAAACATTTATAGCCTACTCACAAAATCTAATCCAAATCTAATCAGGTTTGACCAATTTTTCCCTTTTTGTTTCATTTTCTTCCACTTTTTCCAGAACAAAGGCCAAGGACAAATAAGAACATTTGAACTTTGAAAAACCTTCTTCACTAATAGGTGTGTAATGTGACTTCAAACAATAAATTGTCACAGAAATGTAATAAGAACATTTATAGGGCTACTCAAAACATATAATCCAAATCTAATCAGATTTGACCAATCTTTCCCTTTTTGTTTCATTTTCTTTCTACTTTTTCATGCAGGACAAATGATAGCACAAACAACTTTTAAAAACCTTCTTCACTGCTCTGAAACCCATTTTCTGAACCAAATGCTTAGTGGCCTAAAAACCCATTGTCAAATCAACTTGCAAAGCATTGAACACTGTTCAGGTGGTTAGGCACAGTTCCACTCTTTGTTCAAAACTCTAAACACATTCTCATTCACTGAAAACATTTTTGCTCTGTGATGCACTGATGTAACGTGATGTTGCACATATTTTGTCCAAGGCGCTTTACATAGATTGTGCATTGCATTGCATTCACCCATCCACACACAGATGGCGAGGGAAACCATGAAAGGCACCAACCTGCTCATCGGGAGCAATTAGGGGTTCAGTCAGAGGCTTGCTCAAGGACACTTCGACACTAACTCAACCATGGTGTCCACTGTCCAGATGGACCATGCACACACCAAATAGTGATCAGTGCCTAATCACGGTTGTAATGATTGTATTCAACTTGCAGGGTGTGGATCAGCATTATGGCAATGCTATATGTCACATCTCATTCTTACAGAATAGCAACAGTATAATAACATTAACGTCAGTTATATCCGACTTCAGTTAGGTATAGAGGGGGAGAATGATGTAGTGTTAGTTTTTTTTATTACATTTTTATTTATTTATTTTTTACAAAAAACGCATTGCAACACTCAGTGGTGTCTCCAGGAATGACATTTTAGCGAGGGAGAGAAGGAAAACAGAAAACAATAGTGGTCAGCGAGTTGCTTGGCCATTCAGGGCCTTGTCCATTTCGTAACGTGAGTCACCCATAGGAATGCAAATTTCTGCCTTTGTCTCAGCAGGTGTGGGAGTCACTCTGAGTGGGCCATCACCTGTACTCGCCCGGCATTTTGCCTCCCTAAAATGCCATTCCTGGAGACACCACTGAGTGTTGCAATGCGTTTTTTGTTAAAAAAAAAGAAGGAAAAAAAAAGAATATATACATAACTGAAGTCGGATATAACTGACGTTAATGTTATTATACTGTTCCTATTCTGTAACAATGATATGTGACATTACATTATAGAGCATTGCCATAATGCTGATCCACACCCTGCAGGTTGAATAAAATCATTACAACCGTGATTAGGCACTGATCACTATTTGGTGTGTGCATGGTCCATCTGGACAGTGGACACCATGGTTGAGTTAGTGTCGAAGTGTCCTTGAGCAAGACTCTGAACCCCTAATTGCTCCCGATGAGCAGGTTGGTGCCTTGCATGGTTTCCCTCGCCATCTGTGTGTGTAATGGGTTAATGTAATGCACAATCTATGTAAAGCGCCTTGGATGAAGGCGCTTTATAAATGCACTATACCCTTTATGGTTAAAGTTAAAATTGCCCCAAACCAGGACATAGACAATAGACAGACACTGACAAACAAAATATGTGCAACTTGTTTTCAGTTTTTTCTGTTCTCTCTTGTCAGTCAGTGTTTTCCAAGGGGAAACGAGGTTCATTTGGGGAGGCAGCCACATCCCTTGCTGTATAGGGTTCAGGTGCATGGTTAATTGAGCCACAAAATGACACTATACTAAACACTGTGTGCATCATGCATGTAGGAGCGTACATGCCGCGCATGCATGCATGCATGCGTGCAAGAGTGCATATGTGGGTGCATGCCTGCGTGTTTAGCTTCAGTTTGTCTGCAATGACATCAAATCAGAACACCACACAGTCACCAAACTTCATATATTATATCTCTAACACAGTATTTGACATAATTTGAGGCAATTTGGTTGACAAAGATCAAGGTCGGCTATGCACACCTCTATAGTGTACACAACTGATGCTATCCTCTCAATGACTCACTCACTGCAACACTGAAAAAGGTCGGCTATGCATACAGTACACCTCTAGTGTACATTACCACAACTGATGCTATCCTCTCACTTACATCACTGCACCACTGCAAAAGTAATGGTTTTCAAAGGGCTAAACATTGTAAATCTGCTGCCATGCGGAAGGATTAGTTACTATTCACTTCACGATTCTGTGTGGAATTGCACCAAAAAACAGGAATTAAATTGATTGATTGAAAAAAAAGTATGAACAGATTTCAGAATGTGTACAGTCCAAGGAAGGTACAGGTCAATACAAAAAGCACTAAGACTTTAGGTTCAGGATGCTCCACTTTCAATTCATCAAACCGATGAATGAGAACAGTCTATCTAAAATAAAATAAATCCTTTCTCTAACTTTCTTTTCTGTGAGACCAGACTGGAACACCATGTGCAGTCTGACAATCAACACGAGCCTGAAGCAAAGTTGGGCCCTAAAGTTGGGAACTATTGATTTCACAACGCAAAAACTTTAAAATGAGCATTCATTGATCGTTTCTGAAACAGTGTACATTTGTTTTCTAGCTGTATTATTATGCTATAGTTCACAGGAACGTGGAAGACATAACAGCTCTGAGCTCTGCTTTCAATATATTCCATCTGTCATCCCTTTGCTGAAACCCTAGAGGGATTTGTCTGTGCGGGCTACCTGAGGGGACAACAGCATGCTCACGCCTGTGATATATCAATATATTGGATGAAAAGGTGGTACAGTAGTATAGGTCCTCATGACCCTGGAAGCTATAGTTGCAACTTACAGGGTATAATAAAGGCCTCTTACAACAGTATAGTCTGTATCCACAACTGTGGGAGCGGAAATTATTGATGAATCTACCCCGGGTGGAATTGTATGAGACTTGGTATGTCCTTTGACCTTTGTACCGCTATAGACACATCCATGTTAGCGGTGCCCTGTATACATTAATCAATTTAGACCTGAGGGCGATTCTACAAATGCCTTCTAAAGTTTTCTGAAAAACCCATGTTTCTATGTCAGTCGTTCTCTAATATTTTCATGTCAAGGACCCCCAAAAACATATGTATTTGGCCACCGACCACCCCATCTGAAAATATGTTGTTCCAGGGCCCCCCCCAGAAACAAAGTTTGAGTTAAAAACGTTAGCTCTGAAAGAATGTATGTTCAAAGATTTGCGCCACATTTACAAGATTTTTCAAAAACCTTTTCTACAAGCAGCTTGTAGATCCGCTATTTTTCAATAGCTAAAAGTATATCATAATGCTTGAACACCAAAAGGGGTTCCCGCCCAGTATGGGTTAAGTCATATTAAATGCAGTGCGACATCACAGCATTGATTGCCTAGCTGGCCTACAGCCAGGGCTCCTCTCTGTGGATGTGTCTATAGCAGGCAGGGTGGGCAACTTTGACCAGAGGGCCACTATATTTCCACACTCACTCCAGAGGGCCAAATTGCATATTACGAGACTGCTCGCCCCTTTACCAACTCGCCCCGGGCGTACAGCCGGCGGAACAGCTAGTGCGGCCTGGTATTCCTAAAGTAATCTAAGCACTGAGAATTGGTTCTCAGTGCACTCGTCATATAGCACTGACGAAGGTCTTAGGACCGAAACGTTTGCTTTTTAATTGCACTTTGAGCACAGAGCACTTTATGAGCATGATAAAATAAAAGAAAAAATATTTTCTTAAGTCTCAGTAGTAAAGTCTCAAGTAAATTATGATTAAACGGTTAAACCTAACCTTATTCCTAACCTCAACCTCAGTAAAACGATGCCTAAACCTAACCTTATTCCTAAACTTAACCCCAGTAAAACTATGCCTAACAGTAAACTTATTTCTAACCTTATTCTCAGTAAAACAAAATAAATAATACAAGAACCGCCGCACCGAGCTGTCGGTGTGAGGTCGGCGGAAAAAAGCTGGGGCGAGATGGAATTGGGGCGACATGTTACCCAAATTGCATATTACTGTTGTAGCAAAAATAGCCGATCTACATCTACAACTTTTGCTATATTTGAATTGAAATCCTGAATAATGATTTGCTATTGTCGAATTGGAATTGGATTTTTTTTTAATTTTTTAATTTCAAATGCATTTAGTTATAGTTATGTTAACTTTATGAACTAAATACAAATACATTGGACATAAAAAAAAGAGATAAGCTGAAATCAATAATATATGAATGTTCTGATATTATCCTGAGGGCTGCAATAAGTGATGGTGGGGGACACATGTGGCCCTCGGACTGCCAGTTGCCCATATATGGTCTATAGCTATAGGAGGATTTACGTTGTACAACGAGGGAGGCACACCATGCATGTCGCTCACCTGTACTTTTCCGCAGGGCGCCACTGACTCTGATATTCGAGCATAGAGGTTTCATAATATCACCAGCGTTTCCTTCTTAGTAACACTGTATAGGGTGCGGTTATACCGTTCATTACCTTGTTGACACCGACTCGTTTTTAGTTTTTGTAAGCTTAGGGCGTGACATGGGGTGGACAACTATATAGCTCTTGCTTTATACGTGCCTGTGTACTATACTGTGTGGTATACTGTGACACTTTGTGTTTTTTTGTTTTTGCAGGTTTGTATACTATCTATTGTATACCAAAATGAATCTGCCATCCTGACTGAATCTGTAATCCTGACTGGGGGGGATAGGGTCATTCCACACGGGAGGTGAGGTGACCACAGTGTTTTGCATTGGATGTGGGCAGAACCTGGAAGGCAGTGAAGCAAGCACAGGAGTGGGGAGACATGAACATTTAGATTTTTAGAATACCAGGCGTGCAGCGACAAACCAGCAAGGAGGGAGTTGCAGTGGCTTTGATAAGGAGCGGAGCACACTCCTGAGTGTGAGCTTGTTAAGTGCAAACCTTCAGGACAGAGTCGTTGCTTTAATGTGTGACTTGGCTGACAGTGACAGCTGACTCTTTGCCAGGTTCTGGTTCACGGTGCTGTTGATGGAAAGTGAAAGATCCTTGTAGGGGTACAGGACTTTCCATGGAAAAAGAGATGCTCAGTTGTGTCTACATTGAGCTTGAGGTGATGGGAAAACAAACCCCAACCACAAGAACAAAAAGAAAGTCCAGAACAGCCGGAAGGAGATCGCCTGGCAAAAAGAAGGAAGCATATCGCCTGACAAAAAGTCAAATCACTGGCATTTATAACAGTAACAGAGTAAATGCATAGTTGGTTCAGGGTCTCTCCCCTCAAAAAGATACTATTATACCACCGCGCTGGGCTACGCCTCGGGGCATATATGCAATAGGGGCGGGTGAAGTGTGGCTGCGCCAGGCTATAAAAAGAGTGGCTTAGTCACTTTGCTTAATTCAAAAGCATTATTAATGTCCATTTGGTTGCAATAAAGCATAGTGGGGGAGCTCGCAACTGCTCTATAGGGGGAGGGTATAGTGAGTGACGCGTTCGGTAGGATTTGGGCTTATATGGGCTTATATGTGCACTTTATATTGAATGTAACATCTGTATCTTGTGATAATGTATACGTATGTCTGTTGTTATGTATGTTGTACTGTTTGTAATGTCTCTGAGAGCTTCTATTATCTGCTGTAAAACGAAGTGCCCAGTTTGGGACATATGAATAAACTTGACCTTGACCTTGACCTTCCTGCCTACAGGTAGGCTAGTAGGCTGCCTGGTAGGCAATCGGGGATCGACTATACGTCATATAAGTCTTCAGTGTGATGATGTTGTTCTGCTTGCTTGCCGTTTATTATTTTGCTCTGTGAGTTTTGGAAATAAAAATAAGTTGTGTTAGGCTGTGTAATGGTCTGCTGATTGACAAACACAATAACATTTGGAAATATCCTTACGGAAAATGGGTGAGAGGGGGAAAAAACACCACGAGAGTGACGAGTGATCAGGCAAACATGTGTTCTCTCTGCAGTAAATAGCAGTCTTATGTTGCACCGTGACCATGACGTAGATCATAAGATCTGTCTGTAGGCTATGTGCTGTTAGACACCTAGCCGAGCTAGTCTCACCGCAAGTGGAATATTAAGAGAGTGGCAACACTCTTTGATCTCGCCGCAAAGCGGGTGCCTATGGGCTATATAGTTCCAAACATTGGAACTATCCCATGAGATAGAATGAACACTTCCGCATTTCATTGGGTCAACGCTAATACTCTTACTAGATTACTCTGGTCTCACCTAGCCTCGCATTGACTGCCGGTCGAAAAAATTACAGTACATCATTAAATAAAGGCCTTCAACCGCATTCCCAAACACATACTGTAGGCTCTTATCTGTGCTCAAACGAGCATGACATGACGTCCTGCTGGTCCCGTTTATGGTCAACTTTGCTTGTCAGACTCGATCTGACCATTATTATTTTGACTGCAGCTGCGTGAATCAAAACAAGGCTGTTACTGTGAAATTGGATTATGTGACTGACCACTTATCCTAGTGTGGACGGGAAGTGAAATTATTAAGTTATTTTGTTATCTGACACCCAAACCATACAGTGTTTATTTACTTATTTCATATCTGTAGTAGTGCACACACACACACACACACACACACACACACACACACACACACACACACACACACACACACACACACACACACACACACACACACACACACACACACACACACACACACACACACACACACACACACACACACACACACACACACACACACACACACACACACACACACACACACACACACACACACACACGCGCGGATGATGAATAGGTATGGCCTTAATTAAACCTAAGAAAATGTATCTATGCTAGGAGGAATACAAATAAGTACGATCGCGCCTAACCCCCGTGAAACCCTGTGTGCGGCGACACCTTGTATGGGCCTTGAGACTCCAGTCAAGCTCGGATGGGCCACGCTCCATTGACTCCATTAGCTCCCGATCTTCCAGCAAATAGATTTCAAGGTCCTACTCATCATAGTATACTTAAAGCACTTCACAGCCAAGGCCCTGCATACGTAACAGACTTTCTACCACCACCATACACTCCCTCCAGAACACTGAGATCCATTCCTTTATGTGACACAAAAGGAAAACAAGAAACCATAAAAGAAAATAGGAGAGGCCGCATTCTCTTTTTATGCACCAAAATTATGGAACACAATTCCTTAGGAAATCAGAGAGGCCAACTCCACCCACAGGTTTAAACTAAAACTAAAAACACACCTCTTTAGATCGGCCTTCTCTGTCCTCACATAGCACTGAGGGTTCACCAGCACTTATTTCAGTTTCTCAATAAATGTTTTTAAATGACATTGATTTCGTATAATTCTAGTTTCTAACCCTATATGCTTGCTTGACCTTTTATTCTTATTTTCATTTCATGTCCATGATTTTATGCATAGCCTATACAGTCTGTGTCTTGCATTGTGTTTGATAGGTTCACTTATCACATAACTGTAAAGCACTTGATTTCTGTCCTGCCTGTGAAGCACCTTGAACTGCAACTCCGTATGAAAGGTGCTATACAAATAAAGTTTATTATTATTATTATTATTATTATTATTATGGTGTAGGTTTGATCAGTCAGGTAGAAGATCAGAAAGGGCAGAACATCGAGACCAGGACAGGTATAGTCATTAAGGTGGATGAAACAAGTTGCGGGACCTCATTTAGCAGATAGAGGAGAGAAGGAAGACGACAAAAGCTTCAGCAGAAAATAATGAGACTTGGACGCAGGTTGAGGAGGTGGAGAAAATGTTCCTACAAGCATGGGTCTTGGAGAAATAGAAAGATGTCAAGGTATATCTGACGAGCTACAGTTTATAATCTTAGGTCCGGAAAAGAAAAAAAAAGTCAGTTGGGGAAAATAATTACTGGCTGACTTCATAAGTTATGTAAGTGGTTGTTTCACCCCGGCCTAAAATGGCCGGGGTCGTCAGATATACCTTTACTTTTTGGATATGATAATGCGAAAAGTGTTTTCGCCACTGCTTTGGGACTGCTCGCCCCATTGCCCTATGCACGGATACCTTCATAAGCTCTTCTCGGAGCTAGCAACGGAGGGGTGAGGTTCAAGTGGGCTTATGCTCCCCCCTGAGCGCTCATCTTAAACATGCAATTTAGGAGCCCTCCGGTGCGTGAAGCTGAAAACAGAGTGTTCCCTGTGGGACTATGGTAATAAAAAAAGAAAATAATTCAAAGTGAGAATGCAGAGAGGACTGAATGAAAGATAGTCTGAGGAGTGTTCACTTAGCCCTGAGGGAGAACTGCGGAGACGGGAATGCCGGCGTGGAGGAGACAGGGCAGTGATGGTCAAAGACAGATGAAATTGTGTAAGGAAATGAAGAGCTACGTATAGGTTACGAGAGAAGACAGGGAATCAGGGGATGGAAGATAAGAGAGGAGAGTATAGAAGATGAGAGAGGAGGGGTTTAGAGACCTTAGATCCCGCTGAGTGCATGGTGACAGATTGAGGTTGAGAGGGTTTAGTTGGATGAGAGGAGACACAGAAGAGACATGTAGAAGGTCACAACGTGGCGTTCATAGACTGAGTCAGGACTATTCCTACATAATTAAGACAGAAAGCATGCAGAAAGCAAGTAAAACAGCTACCACAAAGAACTGAACTTTTCCTACTACTTGTATGAGACAGTTGCATCTTCTAGATGGCCTATTCTTTAAGACTCCAAAAAGAGTTGGGTGAAAAAAGATGGGAAATGGTTAGACTCTATTATCTCTCTATTGTATCTCAAATCTCAAGTTATTGGTTCCCAACGTCACATGACCTCTTTTGTTTGTCCAGTTGTCTTTTGCCTTATATTTAATCCTTTTCTTGCACTATATATAGAGTCTATTTAACATCTCTGAGACTGCCCTTCATTTCTATAATAGCCACTTTTTTGGTTTTGTTTGTTTTTGTATGACCCTCTCTAGTCGTCTATCAGATAGACGACTAGAGAGGGTCATACAAAAACAAACAAAACCAAAAAAGTGGCTATTATAGGAATGAAGGGCAGGGCAGGCACAAGACATCCTGACTTTTACCCATCTGTAAAAACTGCCCCTCTCCACTCCATGAATGCAGCTTTTACTACACAGTGAAAGAAATGCAAATGCACCCCTCTCGAAGGGTGTTGGGTGAAATCACCCCTCAGCTATATCTCTGAGATATAAGCGCGACTTGCAGTCCTGCCCCCTTTCATGACGACGACAGGCCCAGGCCCAATGCATTTTTCCCATAGACATTTCAAAAAATATTTATTTAAAGACCTTTTAAGCGTTGTACAAAGCCAACTCGAGTTGTGACAAATCATGACAAACACATTCTTTTGGGCCCAACAAATAATTAGAAAGAAGAAAAAAAACAGCACTTTTTTGTTGTTTTTCTTCTTAAACTTCTGTAATTATTTGTTTGGTCCAAACAATTTCAGGGAATTTCAGCTAAGCCTCTCTAACTGTTAGAGTCTAACATGTTCTGCGTGTCTCCCTGGCAGAGAGAGCAAATACATCAGGGGGAGAATGGGGAAAAGAGAGGTTGGACGAGTACAGAAGAGAAAAACAATCTACCAAGTAACAAGGGCCCTCAGATCTATTTCCTCCTTTTTTTTAAACCATCCCATTTTTACATAACATCCTGCTATTGCTTAATTGTTCTTCACAATTGTTCTTGTGTATTTGCTCATGCCCTGCATAGACATATGCTACTGACTGTTACTGCATATGCATATATAAGTATTGGTTTGTATTTCCATTCATATAGCTTTACATGGTTAGGCCACTGTATCAACTTTAGTTTTGTATTTATTTTCATTCTGGGGTTGATCATGTGGGGTTGGAGCAGCTAGTTTTAGGGAAAGTGTATTTGTCTGTATGGACGTATTTGTGTTGATTGTTTTGTATTCTCTGCACATTTGAGTTAAGGACCCGCTCATCGGAAATGAGCGGGTTTATCTTTCTAATAAAAGCTGCTATATATAAATGCTAAGAGAGAAGTCACATGAGGATACTTGTCTGTGGGTTGGTTGACGTCACCCAGTAGAAGGAGAGGCGTGCCATCATCCCAGAAGGAGCTGATAAGAGTTATCCAGCTATGCAAGAAAATCCCCGAGTGGACCTGAGTGACGGTAGAGCATAAAGATGGAAAGTCTGGAAAGAGCTACAAGGTGCATGTGAGTCAGAATGAAATTCAAATGATGGAAGGTGAAAGATGAGAAAGATTAAGAACACAGACATTCCACTTGGAATAAGTCAATCTGTACCACCATGCACCACATTAGGCTTTTAATTCTTTATATATAAACCTCCTTGTTTCTTTGAGCTATATCTTGCGTCACCCCTTACGCCAATATCCCTAAACCTATGGCTATTAGCCATTTTTACTATATAAACGAAACGAATTTGAGATAACTATCACTATGTTTATCAGACAGAGGCTCAAAGAAAAGGACAACAGCAAAACGAGGGTACACTGACATCATGCACTATTCGCCACCCTGATGTTGCCACACTGCTGCCATCAAACACACTATGTCCATAACAGGGGACTTGTTCAAATTGGAAAAACACATTGTTTCATGATGAAGTCACAGATCTGATGTTTTCACGACAGTATTCAGTCGTTTTATATAAATTATTTCACATTAGGTCAGTTGATACTTTGAGAAGGAAAGTTTAGAAAGATGCAAATGAATAGAACAGACCACCAGTATATGTACCTCCTTCTGTTACTTATGGTGCAACGCAATTTGCATAATTATGGAGGAACAACCTATTCAGGCGGAGGGATGTGAAAATAATATATATATTTAGCATTTCCTTGAACACAAAATCACAAATTGTTTGTATTTGTGTAAAAATAATAATGGTGTAACCAATTGTTTATTCAGTTGAGTGAAATAAAATCCGCCCATCCAATATAGCATTACTCTGGTATAGCTGTCACCGTGTCATTGTGCTTATTTGCATTCTATCCACATTTTCCTACTATTCCGTGACATACACATAGATGGACTCAAATTATTTATTTATGTTGTTCAACTTGAACCGAAACAAAAACAACAGCTCTGACTCAGAATGTTACATATCCATTGTATTGTATTTCACACTGAATCTACAGCTGAAACAAGGCAAATAATGGTATGTTCTCTTGAGAGAAACAGAAATATATTGAAAACTTGAGATTTATGAAGCAAATTGTTCACATAATTATGTGAAGTGATCTGATCTATAAATCCATGCACGTCTCTCTCTGTCTGTACGTCTGTAATTCACGTAACTCGAGAACCGTTCGCCCCACCGACTTCAAACTCCACACACGCGTTCCACACCCCCACAGGGAGTGCAGTGCCACTTGGTCGGACCTATACGGTTGTCCAGAACCGCCCCAAAAGGCCTCTGCCCAGGCTCTGGACAAGGCCCCTGCTCCATATATGGAGCTGGCCTGTTCTGACATCACACATAATGTTCCGACATCTGCATAGACTCCATATTTGGTCATGCCTGACAAAGAACTCCATATATCGGCATAAAAGGGACATACATAATAACTGGGTGTG
Source organism: Protomyctophum bolini (assembly GCF_963924005.1). Classification (NCBI taxonomy): domain Eukaryota; kingdom Metazoa; phylum Chordata; class Actinopteri; order Myctophiformes; family Myctophidae; genus Protomyctophum; species Protomyctophum bolini. The sequence continues at coordinate 35,258,626 of NC_137871.1, forward strand.
GCATGCATTTCCAACTTGCATCGTTCCAAGTAGGCCTATGCCCAACGGGCACCCCTCTAGTTAATTGTAATCAATGGAGATCTTGCCGGCCCAGTTTAGGGATCTGCTTATATCTTTTTATATATACACACCTTATTGAAATTTAGGGTTCTTTTATGGATATTACATGGAAATCACATAATACAAGTGCCATGGTTTGTTTTTTTGTCTCAAGTTCAGTTCAGAGCTCTCTTTTTTTCAGTTATTATTTGTTTAAAGGCCTATATTTTTACAAAATGAAATGCATTTTTTATTTGAGTCCCAAATCCACAGCCCCAAGGCCTCCATTATTTTTATATAATAGGTTTTTTTTAGGGATCAGCTTAGCCAAGGCTAGACAGTACCTATATGGGCAGTGGTGAAAAGAAAATACTTAAGTAAAAGTACCAATACTGCAATATAGAAATAAAAGTCCGGAATCTATGCAGATCACAATGCATCGCATTAGAACGCATTGTATATGTATGTATAGGGCTGAACTTTATATATGGTTGAAGACATCAATGTATGGTTTGCAATGACATTGATAATCAAACTCTACAAAGTAACTAAAGTTTTCAAATAAATGTAATGCAGTAAAAGTATAATATTTAATCCGAGATGTAGTGAGTAGAAGTAAAAGTATTGGAAATACTCAAGTAAAGTACAAATGCCTCTAAATTGTACTTTTCTTTTTACCAGTACCATTAAAAAAAAACTGTCTTCTAAATCCTAAAGGTTTTCTGAAAGTGGTGCTCAACCTATTTCATGTCAAGGACAGAAGCAAAGATTTGAGTTAAAAAACGTTAACGAAAGAGTTGCGCCACATTTTCATGATTTTTCAAAAATAGCAGATCTACAAGCTTGAGCGCGGCGCTATTTCTCAATAGCTAAAGTTTAACATAATGTTAAAACACCAAAAGGGGTTCCCGTCCTGAACTGGTGCAGAAGTGCAGTAGCTACATAAATGCATTTAGTTTAGTTACCTTACCTTCCGCCACTGCCTACCTGGGTCTGTGTGTGTTGATGGATGGAACTGCAGAGGTCATTACCATGGAAACCGGTGGCAGCAAGAACAGCATCTCAACAAGACACAGCAGGGTTGGGAGGACTGGCATAGTGGTGTCTCATTATTATACCTGTAGTGTACATCCATGACAGGGAGAGAGAGAGAGCGAGAGAGAGAGAGAGAGAGAGAGAGAGAGCGATAGAAAGAGAAAGGATATAGTACTTTGACAGTTCACACAATAAAGTACTATCCTTTCTCTTTCTATCGCTCTCTCTCTCTCTCTCTCTCTCTCTCTCTCTCTCTCCTTTTCAGCGTCATCGTCGATGTCAGGGTTAGGAGTGTGAGGGTGGCAGAGAGCAAAAAAGTGTAAGAGATACAGATGTGTTATATATATATATATATCTTGTAGACTTAGATAGCATTTGATACAGACTTATAGCATGTTATGTAGACAGCACTAGAATTGCATTGCATATAGTCATAGCACGTCATAGTACATATGTATAGCGTAGTATAGTTTCATTATATAGATATTCCACTGTTACTTTCTTAGCTTACGCATGTTTTATGATAAATGCTTTTATGTGATGTATTCCCATGCTTTTGTTCTTGCTTAATGTAAATCGCTCTGGATTAAGAGCGTCTGCTAAATGCCTAAATTATAAATTGAGTAGAGTATATCGTGTATCATATGACTCTTCCTTAATTCCTTCCTTCCTTCCTTCCTTATTTCAATGTCCTCTCTCTAGGTCGTCCTCAGATGACCTCACACAAGTCGTAGCTCACAGAAGTCGTAGAAATCCATTGTTGTCCAAAAGAAATGTATTAAAAACAAGTCCCAGAGCTGTTGGCAAGTTGGACCATATTGGCTCAGGTGATAGAGTGCCATCTCAGAGCCTCTAGAGGTTCTCTTTTCGATCGCTGCCTGGCTCCATGGCCTCATGTCAAAGTGCCCTTCAGCAAGACATTGTTTACTGCTCCTGATAAGCAAGGATGATGCCTTGCATGGTTGCTGACTTGCCTCTAATGCCATTGGTATGAATAGTGTGTGTGAATGATGGGTGACTGTAATGGACATCGTGTGTTAAGGCACTTTAGAAATACAGACCATTTACTGTACTTGTAAGTATAGGTGAAGTGCAATTTCCGGTGTTGGAATTTCCCTAGGCTATGTTACAATAATTATCAGTGTTTTAAAAGCTTATAGTCCTCCTGGCCAAAACGAGCTATAATTCCATCCCTATACGAGTAGCACATTTATGCCCTTTTTGGGTAGGATACCAGGGCAGTGTTGGCCGTAAACACAATGTTGAAGGAATGGACTCGCCTGGAAGTGAGCGTGCGTAAGTGAGCGTGCTTGAGTGAGTGCATATGTGTGTGCGTGACATTGAGAGGAAGAGAGAGAAATGAAGTGTCTGCATATGTGTGTGCGTGACATTGAGAGGAAGAGAGAGAAATGAAGTGTCTGCATGAGAGAGAGGAATAAGAGATCGCACACACACACACGCCTGCCTACACGTGCGTGTGTGCGTGCATGAATCAATTCCATACAGGTGATTGAGGTGAAATTGATTGAAACAGTGTAGGGAGGACTTGAATGTATAGGACTATGTGGGGGTTTATGTTATGTACTTAATGATTTTCTTTTTGACACATTCTTCGCAGAAAATAAGCCAAGTCCATGGAAAGGAAGAATATGATTTAGTCATGTAGTACAAATGTGAAAAGGGTCAATTTGAACGGCATACCGTATGCCGCATGTTGGTACATAGGCTAATAGAGGAGAGAATACGCAGAAATATTATCAAGAGGTTTGGCAAATTAAGGAACCATTCATGTTAAGAACAAAGGCTTTATGATTTCGAAGACTACATGAATAATTATATAAGTAGTAAGAAGAAGATGTATGGACGACGTATGCATGTATAATGTATGTAGCTATGTCGGTTAGTCTGTATGTATATGTGATTCATGTATCAGTTTGTGCAAAAATGAAAAATAAAATGATTGAAAGAAAGAGGAGAGCAATTATACAAAGTAAAAATAAGGAGGCAAAATGAAGGTCAAGGCAAATTGAGGTCACACACACACACACACACACACACACACAACAAAACACATTTGACAGTAGCTCCTACTGATTTTGTCCAACCATCACGCAAAATGGTACACAGTATCTCTAGAGTCATTAATCAAAATGTGTCTTTCATATTTTTCCAAAGTTCTTCCAAAGTTAGCAGGAGCTAGCTGTGCTCCGTTTTGAACTAAATGCATGAACACAGCATGTATGCACATTCCATGAAATGTAGCACTCACATTCTCACTAGTCTGAGGAAGCCTGCGTTTGAAATGTACCCATGCTGCATACTGTGAAATATCAAATCAATCAGCAGCATGGTCACGCTATAACAGCCAATTTGTGTTTTTACTTTTTACCTATGTGTAACACTTTGCGTATGTGTACTCCCTAGAGGCCAAGGAAAAACCTTTGCCCTACATTTCTCACATCTGCCTTTTATAGCGCCACCAGGAGGCCAACTAATGTAAAACATGTTTTGATATTACTCCCTTCAGATTTTATCCAAAGTTCACGCATATCAGTACACATGATCTCTGCGGGTGGACATTCCATCCTGATTCGTTAAGATTGACTAAAGTTTGCACGAGTGGCCCGTTTTGAACAAAATGCCACAAATCATCCGATTGCGCTGAAACATTGCACGCACATTCGCTGAGGAAAAAATAACATAAGCTTAACATTGCCACATTATAGCGCCACCAGGAGGCCAATTTTTACAAAAACTAAATATATTTATTACTCCTTCAAATGTTGTCCAAACATCATGCAAATTGGTACACCATAATCAATTGATCAAGACGGATCCATCAGACTTTTCATATTCTATCCTGATTGGTGAATTCCGCACATTGCTGGCCCACAATAACCTATACCTGACCTGAGAGAGAGACCTGTCCTCTGATGAGCACTTTTTCTATAGTTTCTGATGCGGAGCACATGGGTTTAAATATATGAAACGAAGAAGAATCCCCCAAGAGGTGCCATATGATACCGTTTTCATATTTCTGATGCGGTCCAAAATAGTTATTAGTCACATATAGCTTGCAGCCAATAGTGTTAATCTGGAAATCGCTGAAAGACCAAGACATTGGAATTAAATTAATAACTGTATTGAACTCTTGCAAGGTTAAAATGGCAAATAAACAGGGAAAAGAAATGTGTATTTTTCTGTGAAACTTTTAATTTTATGCAGTAATAGAACAATGCTTGTCATTGCAAACAGGCACGTATGACCTTTTATGGAATGTGTTTGATAAAATAACACTGTTTATTTTCTTTTGTTTACTGAAAATAGTAGAGAAAGTGCCTTTCAGCGATTGTGAGCACAAGGATGAATGAATCATGTGGAAACGTCAAGCTGATAAAACCAGCATAAATAGTTGTGGCTTCCCGTCCGCTCGTTTATACAATGATGTACAGTTTGTACACAGTCTGAAGGAGAGCAGCTATTATCCATGCCAAGACAAACACTTACTCCCCGATAATTAAAAGAGATGTTGTGCAATGTGCACGATGATAATAAGGCAGAATCGGACCGCAGGCTGAAGCAAAAACAACAGGGAAAATGACCAATGTCATGTGAAATGAATGATCTAATGAACACTTGGCCCGGCAACGACTTGCGGACAGATGCCTAGAATACTATCGGTTCACTGTGAATGGGCTCAGGCCTTGGCTGTGTATACCCAGAGCAGGGTGTCAGGATATGTGACTCATACTGCGAAGATGAGACTTTGTCAAATGTGAATGCAAAGTGATTTACATCTAAAGGCCTATTCATAGTCTGGATTTTCGGTGGTGAGGTGACCACCGCTCCGGTGGTGAGATGACCACCGGAGCTGAAATAACGTTGAGCGGTGGTGAGTAAAAACAGAGAGAAGAGCTGGAGCGGTGGCGGTGGTTTGCTCTTCACCGCGGCTCGTGACGTCATGTTGTAGTTCGGTGGTCACCTCACCGAAAATCCAGACTATGTATGAGCCTTTCCAAGTCTGGTCACTCCTGTGGATTACACTCACCTCTATACTGTTAACACCTATACTCCAGTGGTTTTCAACCCTTTTCACACCAGGGTGTATTTATTTATTTGACATTTGAGCCACGGACCACCATTTTGTCCACAATTCCATGCTGTATTGATGTGTAACCATTAATAGGAGAGATAACCAGCAAACGTTGATAAAAAGAACAATTCTTCGACATCCTCTAATTCTGTAGACTTATTGTAAATTAAGTAATGCATATACGTTTAACAATAATTTAACTCTTCGTAAAATGAAACCTAATTTTACACGCTCAAGAGTTGATGATCTTATAAGGGTCCTTTTGGTAACCAACTCTCCACCATTTAACTGGTGGCCGCCACCTGGAACGCCCTCAAGGAGCACTGGTGGTCCCTGGGCCACTGGTTGGAAACCACTGACCTACTCTATATGATAACATCATTGAAATGCAGCTAAAGAAGCAGAACCCATGACAATATGTTGCACACACACTGGACAATAACAAAGGCCAGACTGTTTGCTGGCCTTAATGATCCGGGCCTCGTGAATTGTCAAGATTATTTCCTTCATTAACTCACTGTGCTCATAGTCAGAAGTCTGAGGAGGGGGTGAAGTAAGGCCAAGCAATCATGACAAGAGTAATTACCTAAATCACACAATATCCGCTGTCTGGATAATGTGGGCCTCTCTTAACAAGACAAAAAATATGTTCCCCCCCCTCAGTATTGACTGAAGGCAGATAAGCCAAAGTCATTTACAAAACATTGTTTGGGGAGTTCTATTCTCTGTGGACTTGGTGGTGAATGTTAAATTATTAAATGAAGCTTCCTCTGCTAAAAGTGTGCATAGCAACCAGTGGTGGAAAGTAACTAAGGACTTAAGTATTGTACTTAAGTACAATTTTGAGGTATTTGTACTTACTTGAGTATTTCCAATACTTTTACTTCTACTCCACTACATCTCAGAGTCAAATATTGTTACTTTTACTCCACTACAATAATTTGAAAACTTTAGTTACAGTTACTTTGTAGACAAAACATGCATTATCCACTTCAGCCCTACAATATATACATTTAGAAAATAGCAGATCTGCAAGCTCACAATGCATCGCAAATGCTTCTATTATTGTATACTACTGGTATAGAGGTCTGGTGAAGGCTGCCTGCCGCACCAACATTCCACTGTCCTCACACACCCTATAAACTTACAGATGCAGAGAGAGTTGAACCCATATGCAGAGTCACAGCAAACAATGGCAGATTTCAAGGTATGGTAAGGTGGAGAAATGTTGCAAAATCTTACACTGAAGTTGTATGCAGGACAAATCAGGAACGCAGGAAAAATGACAAAGTAGTCAAACACAGGAACTACTCGAAACCATGCAGGCACATGCATCGGAGACAACAAACTATGAACTGACAATGACTATTTCCAATGAGTCCAGTTTTATAGGGGGCAGGTGTTCACAGGTGCGGGCTGACGAGGGAGTTGGAGACAGGTGAGTAAATGGACTGCAGAGTGGAATGGAAAGTGGGAGTGGCCAGGGCTGACACTGCGTCTTTGGAGAGACAGACCTTGACATGTTGCTTGTCAATCTCTTTTCCCCACAATACCAATGCTGGGGTTTTAAGTGACCAATGATATATTTTACTTTTAGTTACTAACGTATAGTTCGTTAACGATTTAACTGCACAACTTTTAGTTACTAACGTAGTTACTTAACGCTTACCTGCACACCTAAACATGCCGCCAATAAATATAATTGATCTGAATTCATGACCTATATACTGTATACAGTACGATTTCTGACACATTTGACCTTCAAGGCCTTCGTTAACTGGTTGCCGTTAGGTTCCAGGGCATTTTTTTGTCCATATATGCAA